>NC_047088.1:209733516-209923516 GCF_902459505.1 Geotrypetes seraphini
CGGTACGGCGGCGCGAGTCGGGTGCCGAATAAATAAAATTATAACAACAACAACAAAAAAAAAATAATAATAAAAAAAAAATAAAATGGCTCGTGTCCCTACCTCTGCTGCTGCGGATCCTGCAGAGCTGTCCCTGGTCGCCGGTGACTCGTTCGACGAGGAGGAGCGGGACCCGGTGAGTGCCTCGATGGGAGGGGTAGACCCTTACCTCCTAGACGCTCGCGTTCGGCTGCCCGAACTGCGATAGCGCTGGAGGTCGGGGAGAGGCGTTGGTTTTTAGAGCCAGCGCGGGTCGGCCCGCAGGGGCCGTGGAAGACTGCAGGGAGGAAGGGGGAGGAGCCGTGGTGCTTCACAGGCTGGGGATAGGCCACAGGCATTGTTCCTGTAGCTCAGGCTGGGACTGTGAGCGAGCTGGATGCTGGGATCCCTTTGCCGGGTCTGTTACTGCTCGGGCTGGGGTGGTGATTGTGGGAGAGGGTCGGGGTGTGGCCGTCCGGACAGCGTGGCTTATGCCTCGGAAGGGTTTGGAGTCCTGGGGCTGGTCCGTCGGAGATCCCTGCGGCGCCCGCTCCCTCGGGATTGGGTCACGGGATGCCTGGAAGCGCGGGGAGCTGGTGGTCTTCGTGGCCGCCAGGTTCTTGGGGGTCCCCTTGGGGTCCTAATCCCTGGGCCCTGGTTCCTCCTCCCTACCACGGGGTTGTCCCTCCGCCGCCTTGGAGCCCGGGCATCCCCGTTGGGGGTAGCCCCCGAGGGATTGAGGGGTTGAGAGATCAGCGGGTGGGGGTCTGGCCCTCTGGGTTAATTTCTTCTTCTGCTGTGCAGGTTGCTGGCCCCTGTCTGGATTTTTTTCCCCCAGGATTGTCAGCGCTGGACGATGAAGAGCCGGGCAGGGCCGTCACTGCTGCGGGAGTATCGAGCGGAAGGGACATTGCAGCAGTCCCCGACGGCGGAGTTTGAGGAGCCGGTGCTTGCCAGCTGGGAAGGATTTTGGATTACGGTTGTTAGCTGCGGACGGCGCTCTACTACTGGAGCTAGACGGTTGCCGGAAAACAAGACGGACAGCGACAGGATAACGGGTAACAAGGCCCTGCGTGGCTGGGGGCTGGGGGACAAGAGGGAGGAAAAGGGGAATGGAGAGTGGGAAGGGGAAGAAGGGACGTCGGACTAGGGCTTCGTTCTTCGTCCTCTTCGTCTTCTTTAACCTTCTTCTTCTCCTTCTTCTAGCGGACGTCGTCCTTCTTCGTCGGGGTCCCCGTCGGCGGGTATGCAAAGTGACGGGCATGTGGAGCGGGATGGTGATGATCGGGGGGTCCCATGCCCTTGTGGCGCTCCTCAGGAATTGTGGGAAAAAGGTTCCCGGTCACTGCGTCATAAGATATAGAAGCGTGCTTGTATTGATGTTTTTAAGCTTTTAGAGGGGCTCGGGTGCGCGGACGTAAGAAGAGAAACCAAGAAGGAGGCTGGGAAGCCGAAAGTGGGATTAGTTTCCCGCAATGTCTTGAACTGGACGCGTGCGTTCTTGAGGTTAGCCAGTGTCTGGGGGCGGGGAGGCGTCCCTCAAGACTATGGTCTTTTGCTGGCCTACGCGGACTCCATTCTGGATGCGTATCAGCGGTTCGGTGGGTGGGCATGGCTCAATTATGACGAAGCGTTTCGGGACAAGATGGAGGAGAATAGGCACATGTCTTGGGGCACGCAAGACATAATCTATGGTTGACGCATATGGCGAAACCCGGTGGGTCTGGGTCGAGTGTGTCCCGTAAGCCCGGGGTCTCCATTCCCGGCGGTGAGTTCGTTCCTTTCGTCCTCCGGGAGGCTCTGGGGCGGGGGGTGGCCCTGGCGTCTGTTGGCTGTTCAATAAATCTTCCTGTTCCTTTCCTGAATGCCGCTTCCGCCATGCCTGTTCCTTATGTGGGCAAGCGCACTCGGCGCTCAAATGCCCCAAGAGAGGAGTGGGGGGCGCCTCCCGCCCCAGCCAAGTGAATTAGGGGATCCTGGGTTGCCCACTCCGGTCCGGGTGGGTGTCATGCAGCCTTGGTTGGATCAATACAAGGATGTGCGGGCGGCGGGGGTTCTAGCTCGAGGATTTCGGGAGGGTTTTGTGATTCCTTGTTCGTTGCCTCAGTCCAACGTACAGTCTTCTAACGCGTCTTCTGTGTCTCAGTTGCGGGAGGAAGTGCAGCGGAAGTTGCGTGAGGAACTTGATATGGGGCGGGTTGCTGGTCCCTTTCGGGAGCGCCCGTTCCCAGTAATGGTGTTGTCTCCTTTGGGGATCATTCCAAAAAGGAACCTGGTAAATATCGCTTGATCCATAATTTATCCAGGCCTGTGGGGCACTCTGTGAATGATGGCATCCCTCGTGACCTCTGTTCTGTTCGATATGCTTCTTTTGATAGTGCGTTACAGTTGGTGCGCATTGCAGGCCGGGGAGCCTTGTTAGCCAAGGTTGACATTGAATCGGCCTTCCGGTTGCTACCGGTTCATCCGTCTTCCTATCCGTTACTGGGGTTTCGGTTTGCAGGTGCATTTTATTTTGATAAGTGTTTGCCGATGGGTTGCTCGATATCCTGTGCCTTTTTCGAGTTATTTAGTTCGTTCCTACATTGGGTTACAGTGCGGCGCGCGGGAAAGGCGTCGGTAGTTCACTATTTAGATGATTTTCTTTTCGTTGGGGGGGGCGGGTTCGGCTGATTGTGAACTGCTAAAATCTACGTTTGAGTGCATGGCGGCGGACTTCGGGGTGCCATTAGCTGCTGATAAATCTGAGGGGCCTACTTCATGTCTCACCTTTTTGGGTATCGAGATTGACTCGCGGTCCATGGTGACTCGGCTTCCGCAGTGCAAGGTACATCAGTTGCTGTCTTTGATCACCTTGGTGTGGGGTACTCGAAAGCCTACTTTGCGGGTTGTTCAGTCTTTGTTGGGGTCGCTTAATTTTGCTTGTCGGGTCCTGCCTATGGGACGGGCCTTTTCTCGTCGTTTAGCGGTGGCAACGTCGGGTGTTCGTGATCGTCGTCACTTCGTTCGGATCACAGCAGGGATCAGGGCGGATTTACAGATGTGGTCGTTGTTCCTCACTCAATTTAATGGGTCTCTCCCGATCCAGTTCCCGGACGTTTCCAGCTTAGATCTAGACCTGCAATCGGATGCGGCTGGCGGTGTGGGTTTCGGGCTTTATTGTCAAGGAGATTGGTGCGCTGCTGCGTGGCCGGAGAGTTGGCGACGGGCTGGTGTTACCCGCAATGTGACCTTGCTGGAACTTTTCCCCTTATTAGTGGCATGCGACTTATGGCCGGAGAAGTTGCGGAATAGGCGTGTCGTTTTCTGGTGTGACAACATGGGAGTGGTTTGAAGTTGTGAATCGGCAAGCTGCTAGATGTTTGCAGGTGAATGCGGTGATGCGAGAACTTGTTCTGCGTTGTTTACGCCTTAAACTTATACATTAGGGCTCGTCATGTACCTGGTGTTCAGAATAGGCTTGCTGACGCCCTCTCTCGTTTTCAATTCTTGCAGTTTCGAGAGCTGGCTCCTGCAGCGAAGGTGGAGGGGTCGCCGATGCCGGAGCGTTTGTGGAACCTGGTGGTGAACGGATCTGGCGAATGTTGCAGCAGTCTGTAGCTCCTTCCACTTGGACCCGGTACAATCGGGGTTTCTCGACCGTGTTCGGATTCCTGCGCGCTCGGGGTTGGGTCCCGGGCCCTGTATCTGAGGTTTTGCTGGCTGACTTCCTGGCCGGTTCTCATCTCGAGGGCTATTCCCGTAGCGCGGCGGCTGGCCACTTAACGGGCTTTGCTTTCTTTTGTAGGGCCTTTGGTTGGTCCTGCCCTGCGTCAGGTTTTTTTGCCCCGATCGGATGCTGGCCGCCTGGGTCGGGTGGCGCCGCAGCTGCCCGACTCCCGGCTACCGGTAACGCATGCCTTGTTATCCCGTCTTCTGGAATTATTGCCGGTAGTGGCGAGATCGGCCTTTGAAGCCTGTTTGTTCCATGCTGCTTTCTCGTTGGCCTTTTACGGAGCCTTGCGGGTGGGGGAGTTGCTAGTTCACCCAGCGGACATCTCGGGTTCTAGGGGCTCCTGTTTAGCCAAGTTCAGGTGGATCAGAGTTTGGTGCGCCTCTTCATTGCCCGTTCTAAGTCGGACCAGCTGGGCAGGGGACGCACGGTGGTTCTACACCGTGTGGTGGGTTGCGCTTCGTGCCCTGTCTTATCCCTGGCTGCCTATATGGCGGTTCGTCCTCATCTTGATCTGGCCTTGTTGATCCATGCGGATGGGGCGAGGCTCACGCGTTATCAATTTTGGCGGTCTTGCGGCGGGCTCTGAATCGGTGTGGGTGAGGACCCGACGCGCTATGGCACTACACTCATTCCGCATTGGTGCGGCTACCAGTGCTTTTGAGGCGGGTGTGCCTGCTGCGGCTATTCAACAAATTGGCCGTTGGTCGTCCGCGGCCTATCGCGGTTATATTCGTCCGTCGGGTTCTGGACGGATTGGTTCCCAGTAGGGGGGACTGAGTTGATGGGTGTTACAGTTAGTGGTGTTGGGGGAACTTGCATTGGGGTGGGCTGTACTGGTTCACTGCATGGCTTTCTGTTACTAACCCCTGGGTTTTCGGGTTTTGTGATGTGCGTGACTGCTGAGTTTTGCCTTGCAGATGACTGTTCGGCGGGTACTGTCGGTGTGGATCATCGGGCACTCCTTTGTCCATTGGGCGGGGGAGCGTGCCGTGGTCAGACCGTGCGGTCAGCACTTGGGCCTTCAGCGGTGTGGAGTCTACGTCTCGTGGTGGGGTCAGCGAGGCATGCGGTGGCATCAACTGTTGCCTCTTCTCGATGACCTTCGACATCGTGCTCGGCGTCCGGATCTGTTGCTGCTTCATCTTGGGGGCAATGATGTTGACTCGTTTAGCGGGAAATGTTTAATTGACACTGTTATTGATGATCTCGGGGTGATTCGGGGTTGGTTTCCGGCTGCCCGGATTGTTTGGTCCGACATTATACCACGCCCTAAGCGGTTGGTGTCGCGTAGGTGGACCAGAGGGCTAATCAAGGTTAATCGTCAGATCGGTCGGTGGGTGGAAGCTAGAGGGGGATTGCAGATTAGGCACTCTTGGGTTGATGTCACTTGTTCTGGATTGTTTACAGGGATAGAGTGCACCTCTCGGACATCGGGTGGGATCTATTGTTAGACGATTTTGCTTCTTGTTGTGAACGAGTGCTAGACCTCTAACCGCAGCTCTGTTCATTGTTGGGGGGGCCTGTAACGAGTTTCAGGCCTGTGGCGGTATCCCGAGCTACTGGCGGCTGGTCTCATCATGGGATGAGTGGTAGGTCGGCTGGGAGCCGTGCCGGTGGGTCGGATGACCCTGGACAATGGGGCATGTGGGGACATGCCACCCCTCTCGGACCCTTGCTTAGACGGCAGGGTCGGGGGCCATCTTCATCTATGCCGGTAGCTCGGGATCAGGGGTCACAATGGTGGGTTCCATTGTGGCGGTTTAATTAGACAAAAGGTTATGTAATGATGTTTATTATGTTGTTTACTATATGTAATTGTATCTAATATGTTTTACAATAAACAGTGCTGCGCCAGGTTTATTCCACTCAGGTCTATGTTTTTATTGGTGAAAGGGTTTGGATTGGTATTTAAGGTTAAAGGTATGCATTGGGGAAGCGGGCCACTCCAGCTTCCGCTGTTATAAAAGCCGAGAGCCTGTCTCGCGGGGCGGCTCTAACGCGGAGCTGGGTGGCCTGCGTTTGCCGTCCGTCGGGGGGGGTGGATAGGAGGAGGGGGATAGGTAAAAAATTTTTAAAGAGGGAAGGAGGTCTTTCACACTGTGGGAAGGACCTCCTATAAGGTCAAATTGGGGCCGCAGGGTGGGGTAGGGTGGGGGGGTATATAAGCTGTAGGCTCGGAGGACCGTAACGGTTTCCAGTCCTCCGAGGCAGCTTTCCCGCCCTCCCGCCCGTTAGTTCAGTGCGAGGTAGAGTGGTGAGTTTTTGTTTTTGTTTTTTTTTGGTTGGCGGTATCCCCGAGCTACTGGCGGCTGGTCTCATCATGGGATGAGTGGTAGGCCGGCTGGGAGCCGTGCCGGTGGATCGGATGACCCTGGACAATGGGGCATGTGGGGACATGCCACCCCTCGGACCCTTGCTTAGACGCAGGGTCGGGGGCCATCTTCATCTATGCCGGTAGCTCGGGATCAGGGTCACAATGGTGGGTTCCATTGTGGCGGTTTTAATTAGACAAAAGGTTATGTAATGATGTTTATTATGTTGTTTACTATATGTAAATTGTATCTAAATATGTTTTACAATAAACAGTGCTGCGGCCAGGTTTATCCACTCAGGTCTATGTTTTTATTGGTGAAAGGGTTTTAAGGGTTTGAAGGGCTGGATGATGTTTTCCATTAAGAAAGCGGGCCATTCCAGCTTCCGCTGTTAATGCTCTTTTCCTTTACCAGCTGTATTATTATGACACTCTGTACACATTATGAAGGTCTCGACTTTTAAAACAAAAACTTTAGCTTATACAAAACTAAAAACTTTGACTTTTGACAGGTGTTCGTAAATTTGATGCTCCTCCTTGTGTAAATCACTAGTTTTCAATTAGTTATAAATGAAATATGTAAGATCTTGCTTTTTAATCAATGCAGCCTTTTTACAAGTAAAGTAAACCAGAATACTGTACCTGGTTTAGGGGTTCATACCTTACACCTCTTTGCATTCTTCCCCCTTCCCCCCCAGGTTAAATAGTGCTTAGCCAGCTAAGTGCTAATATTCAGAGTGAAATAGTCAGTTGTGTCTGCTGAATATTAGTAATTAGAGGGAATTCATCAATGTGTGTTACTATTAAGATGAGTTATTTAACCTACTATTACAAGATCTCATTGGATAGAATGGAAACCTGTGCTAAAATAGCACAACTTATGGTAAAATAACTCATCTTAATAGTAGCACACTTGATGAATTTCCCCCTTAGTGGCTAACTGCCAGCTGGTATATTGTGTCACTTAGCCATTAAAACATGAATATGCAGCGCTAAAACAGCTAGGTTTAGCAATTAAAATAGGCTTCATATATAGCAGGCCTATCTTTAACCACTAAGCAGTTAACCGGTTAGCGCTGAATATCAGCTTAACCAGTTAACTAGCCACAGCCAAAAATGAAACTGGATATTCATATACCGGTTGTTGAAAATGACTTGGCATTGAATATCTGGGTTGAGCGCGGGTATCAGACAGACATTATGATGCCCAACACAGACTGAATATCAGCCTCTTTTTTATTTATCTCTGCATAGATTGTTATCCATTCCATTCCCTTCCAAAATTTGTTTCATATGACTCGTAATGCTACTTTCACATATTTGGCTTCCATTTTGTCACTTCCTCTGTAGTTCCCTACCCCAATTGTCCTGTTTGATCTAATTACAGTAGAATTCCAGTTTACGGCACTCAACCAACTAGCACTCTTAACAGGCAAATAAAAAATCCCTCCCCGAGACCACCTTCACTCCAAACATTGTCCCCCTCCCCCCCCCCCCGAGGCCACCTTGTTCTGCTATCTCCACTCCAAACCCCCTCCGAGGGCATTGTTGCTGCTTACATCCATTCTAAACTCCCCTTGCTGTCCATTGATGTTGCTATCCTCCACTCCCAACCACCACCCAAGGCCACCATAGCTGATATCCGCTACTGAAAACCAATGAGATTCTCGGAGAGGGCAGGAGTCAGAAGGGGCTTGAGCATGTGCAGATGCTCAAGGCCCTGCAGTTGGCCCAGCATAGAACATGAGCAGCAGGCTCTTTCAGCAGTGGCACATGCATGGTAAGCACAGCGCCGGTCAGGGGGGGAAGGAGGTATACAGCAGTGCCAATCATCTTGGACACAAAGAGAGAACATCGCTGGTGGCATTGGGGGAAGTTGGTTTACAGTGGAGGATAGCAGCGCCATATGCCCTCGGGAGGGAGTTTGGAGTAGGAGGACAACAGCGACAGTGGTCTTCAGGGGGACTCAAATATAAACCAAAACTCCCATTTTGGCCCATTTGGGGTGCTAAAAATATCAGTTTATATTCAAGTGTGTATATACGGTAGTTAAGCAATCAGAAACTACATTTATTTCAGCAACTCCCAATCCCCACGGGTGTTGGATAACACAGAGTATACTATAGATTGTAAGCTCTGTCAAGCAGTGATTGTCTCTTCATGGTTAATGTAATGTACAGTTCTGCATGCGTCTAGCAGCACTATAGAAATGATAAGTACTAGTAGTAGTAATAGTAGTAATAGGACCAAGTCTTCAGTTAAAGCAGATAAGATATGTTTCTGCTTCCAATGATTTTTTTCACTGTAAATTCTGCATTCAAGTTTTCAAGTTTCAAGTTTATTAAAATTTTGATTTGAACGCAATATCAAATAATTCAATGCGTTTAACAATAGTAGAATTTGGGAGGACATTGCACAGAGCTGAGCGTGAAATCATTCATGGGCTTCTTTGTGCCATTAAGTAATTGTCCATAAAGCCTCTCGAAAAATTACATGCCAGAGGTGGGGCTCTGAGGCTTTTTCCTCTGTTTTACAGTATAATTTTAACTTTTGCTCTGTCTCTGCATTGTGCTATTGAGAATAATGAATGCGGGTAAATAATACGGCCTTGCCTATCTTGCTTATTGATGAATTGGTGGGAGTTTTGATTGAATGAAAAAACTATGAATCAAACAATTTTATATTACACCTTAAGAAGAGGCTGAAAGCCTGGTATGTTGGCCTAAGCATTGAATTGATTAAATACTAATTGGTTCTTGATGAATGGAGCAGGGAACTTTAGTCCACTGCTGTCTGCAGCAAACTATTTTTCTTGTTCAGGAGTCCTATTACTCTTTTTTGGGTTTTTTTTTCTGTGTTTTACTATTTCAGTTTCAAGTTTATTTATAGCTTGATATACCGACCATCACAAGTATCTGGTCAGTTTACAATAATAGAAATTAAAAAGATATTTAAAATATTTAAAATTGCATAAAGAAAATGATAAATTGAATAAATAAATAAATATGGGGAATTGAGGCCAAGACAAGGACATAATTTGAGATAGATAGGTGATGAGAAGAAGGAGGGGGAGATGGAGGTTTATAATTACATTATAAAAATAAAAGGAAGGAAAAAGGGAAGGGATAAAACAGGAGGGGAAGGGGGATGTCGTACTGCCTAGTGACTTCTATCTAAATTTCTGTGTGCAACTCAAATTGGTTTATAAAGCGTAATTGGTGTGGGTAATTTGATTATACCCTCCAATGCCTATCTGAAAAGTACGCGTGATTGGGACCAGAGAATAGACATGGTAGACTTGGGCATGGTAGGCATCTAAGATGTTTCCCCTTCAGGACATTCCTCCAAATCTCAGGTCCAAACGAGGAAGTTAGCTGAAAGTTAAGTGTAACTTGAAGCAGATGGAAATGACAGTGTGGAAATTTTCTGGGATATGCATGTAATGCCATTCCAAGATAAACACTACAGGGCTCATAATTGAAAGAGAAAAACGTCCAAAAACTTGGCCTAAGTCGGCACTTGGATGAACATTTTTCAAAAACATCCAAGTGCCGATAATAAAACTGGGTTTTGGATGTATTTAAAAACGATCTAGGCCTTCATAGTGCCGCTCAACGTCCAAAGCTAAACGGAGCATTTCAGGAGGCGTGTCGAGGGCGGGAGTTGGGCGGGACGTGGGCCGGCTTAGACTTAATCGTACAGCATGTATAACCGAAAGTTTAACAACAGAGCCTAGACGGAACTTGGACATTGTGACTTAGACCATGTAAAACATGGTCTAAGTCACAAAAAAACATCTAAACTCACCAGATAAGCACTGCAAACACATAACACAGACCCCCACACACTACCCCAGTGATCACCAACCTCCCCACCCCCATAAAAATTTTATTCACATCTTTAAATTTCAGCCTCCAGACTATCATCACCTGGCCGCCTGGCATAGGAAAGCCTAGTCGTCCAGCCCAGAGACAGCTTAAGTCATCTTGGGGGTGGGATAGGGACCCATAGAGAGGAGGACCCATGCCCATAAGCCCTGTAATCACTGTATTGATACTGAAACATGTGCACTGCCCTTTACACCCCCAAAACTCTTTTTGACTGGCATATAAGTGGCTCCTGCAGCCATATGGGCTATTGGGGTAGTAGATAAGTGGGTCTAGGGGATTCTGGAGGTGGTTTGGGGGGCTTTACCATCACCTATAAGGGAGCTGTAGGGAGGAGAAGCCATGGCACCCTTTTTGTTGAAGTTCACAGCAGTGTCCTGTAAGGTACCCCACTATTTAGGTGGCATGTCTGGGTGTACAGTCCATCACTTTGCAGACCCCTCCCACATCCAACAGGGCTTGTTCTAGGTGTTTTGAAACATAGAAACATAGAAATAGACGGCAGATAAGGGCCACGGCCCATCTAGTCTGCCCACCGCAATGACCCTTCCCCACCTAACTCAGTGAATAGATCCCACGTATCTATCCCATTTGGCCTTAAAATCAGGCACGCTGCTGGCCTCAGTAACCTGAAGTGGAATATTATTCCAGCGGTCAACCACTCTTTCAGTGAAAAAGAATTTCCTGGTGTCACTGTACAGTTTCCCTCCCCTGATTTTCCACGGGTGCCCCCTGGTTGTCGTGGGACCCTTGAGAAGGAAGATATCTTCTTCCACTTCGATGCAACCCGTGAGATACTTGAACGTCTCGATCATGTCTCCCCTCTCTGTGCGTTCCTCGAGTGAGTAGAGCTGTAACTTATCCAGCCTTTCCTCGTAAGGGAGATCCTTAAGACCCGCGATCATCCGGGTTGCCATTCTCTGGACAGACTCTAGTCTCAGCACATCTTTTCGGTAATGGACGGAATGTTGGACGAAAATGTGGTATAAAGATAGACGATTTAGTGGCTTGGACGATCAGATCGGCAGGACGTATAATTAGATGATTTTCAAAAGTTAAAAAAAGTTGGACATATCTTTTGAAAATGTGTCTTAGGCTCTTTTAAGTTTGGACGACTTACGATATGGACTAAACGGACTTAGACG
This sequence comes from Geotrypetes seraphini, assembly GCF_902459505.1. NCBI lineage: Eukaryota > Metazoa > Chordata > Amphibia > Gymnophiona > Dermophiidae > Geotrypetes > Geotrypetes seraphini. Next base: position 209,744,593 of record NC_047088.1, read on the forward strand.
TCCCTTTCGATTATGCCCCTCTACACATATATTTTGAAGGATTTACCAAACCATGCTTACAACAGACCTCTTGGAAATCTCTACATGTTGCAGCTTCTCTATAATTTATTTTGAGGCAAAAACGTGAGACTAATAGTAAATATATTGAAAATACGTTTTATCCAATTCAGTTATGAGCAGGGATTCATTCAGACCAAAAACCATACAGATAAAGCTGACATACTGAAAATCAAAAAGATGAAAAGGAGGAAAAATAAACCTCAATTGAGGGTCGTTGGGACTACACAAGTACCCAACCATCCACTCATCATCACGGGTTTATAAAAAACTCCAAAACATGTATAAATAATCAATTCTCACATCTTTCATTCACACGAGGTCTTCTTTTTGTTATTTTTCACAGTCTTTTTTTGTATGTATAAAATTTCAGTTTAAATGTCAAGTAATGAAAAAGGCCCGAATCCCAAGCTTAACCACATTAAATGGCGAGGACTACAGCTGAATGTAATCAGTATAAGCAGTTTTTAGAGATATGCAGCATATGTCTGAAATCGTGAAAAAAATACACTCATCTGAAATCGAGGATTTTCACCAAAAGGCTTCCAATTCAAGATCCCGACAGAAAAAACTTTCTGTTTCGCCCGACGAGGGCTACTTCAGGGAACAATATCAACTCCAATATCTCTCTGCTTCTAATTATCTGCTGGAAATAGAGCCGACTCCTCTCAAGACGGTACAGGGACTGAAAGACGCGCCCGGCTCGAATAAAACACGAACCGGGCGTCTTGACGTCATCACCTACGTGATGTACGATAGGACAAACACACTCACTTCCAACTAGCTACCAAACAAACCCTAAGGAGGAACATATAAAATGAATTTCAAAGGAATGGCTGCCATTCATAAGCTGTATTCAAGCCAACTGGCTCTAAGGTTTGTAGCCTGCTAATCCATTGTTGTTCCTTCTGCCATAGCATTCTTCTACTGTCCCCTCTTCTCTGAGTAGGGCGTAGTTTCTCAATGACCCAACATTTTAAGTTCTCAAATCTATGGCCAAATTGGGTACAATGAGCCACTATCGGGGCTGTTAATTTACGAGTGTTCAAACAGCTTTTATGTTCTGTAATTCTAGTGGTTAAGGTCCTTGATGTTTGCCCTATATATAGACGGTCACAAGGACATTGAATCGCATATATTATGTTCATAGATTGGCATGAGGACGTCTGGTGTAAAACAATATTCTTGCCATCACTGGGATTAATAAAGCTGGAAATATTCAAGCATTATGTCACAATTTGAACAATGTCCACAAGGTTTGTGACCCTGGATGTTATCTGAATTTTCTTCTATAAAATCTTCCTTAGATGTATGACATAATAAGTCACTAAGATTTTTATTTCTTGATTGTGAAAAAATAAATCTTTTGTTTTCAAAACAAGGAAGCGTTTTTAATAGAGGAAGATGTTTTTTTATATTTCTTGATCACTTGTGATGACATACGAGTTTGTTTAATCACACATGGAATTATAACATCATCTGAATGAGGTCTTTTGTAATCTAGCAATGTTTCTCTAGGATTGTGCAACGCACGTTTTTTAGCTCGTTTAACTATGTTTTTGGGATAATCTCTTAGCAATAATTTGTGTTCCAATATCTTTGCTTCTTGTGTAAATTTATCCTTAGTATTACAGATACGACGGTACCTGAGAAACTGCGCAAAAGGAATGCTGTTTTTAAGATGAATTGGATGCATGCTGTTAAATTTAAGCAACGTATTCCTGTCAGTTTTTTTGCGATGAACTGAAGTTTCAATGTGCTGATCTTTCATATAAATTTCCACATCTAAAAAACTGATGTTCTCAACACTATATGTCATGGTAAATTTAATGGAATGATGACACTGATTCATTTTATCATTAAATTCTATAAGTTGTTGCCTAGTCCCCCAACCAGATGATAAAAATATCATCGATAAATCTCCACCACTTAAAAACATGGTGAAATTCTGGCATGGTGTAAATCAGTGTTTCTTCAAACCATGACATATACAAATTCGCAATTGTTGGAGCGAATGAAGCACCCATTGCTATTCCAGACAGCTGCTTAAAGAATTCACCATTGAAGATAAAGTAATTATTTTTCAATGCAATTTCACAAAGGTCCCTCAAAAACTTCGTATGTATATTATCTTGAACATATTGTGAATTCCATAAAGCTTCCAGTACTACCAGAGCTTCTTCTTGTGGGATGCATGTGTATAATGAACACACATCGAATGTCACCATAATGCACTCCGTGGGTAGTGTAGATTCCAACTCAGTAAGTAATTTCAAAAAATGTGTAGTGTCTTGTAAATATGATTTAATAGTTTTTAGAAAAACTTGTAATTGTTTATCTATATATTTACTTGTCCTTTCCAATAGTGAATCACGAGCTGATACTATTGGTCTGCCTGGCGGACACTGAGTGTTTTTATGGATTATTGGTAGCAGATAAAATATAGGTACTTTGAAATGCTGAGGAGTGAGAAATTGGTATTCTTTTTTAGTGAGGAAACCACTTTTCAGTGCTTCTGCACAGATGTTAAAAATCTTTTCAAAGATTTCCATTGAAGGATCTTGATCTAATTTCAGATATACATCTTGATTACACAATTGAGAATTAGCTTCCGTAATATAGAGATCACAACCCCAAACCACCACTGCTCCCCCTTATCAGCCCTTCTAATCACAATAGTTGGATCATTTCTCAATTTTGAAGGGCTCCATATTCTACTGCAGATAAATTATGAACCCCTCTCTGAACTTTAGCTTTTTCACTTATACTATACAGTTCTTGAATCATAAGGGTTTTGAAAGCCGTGATAACAGGGTTCGGTGGGCCAGGGGGGTTCCATTTTGATTTAGGTTGTACACAGGACCTATCTGATGCTGTGCTGGGATGTTCATGGAAAAAGGAGCATAAATTTAATCTCCGTAAAAATTTTTCCAAGTCGATTTGGGCTTGAAATGCATTATGAGCCACTGTTGGAACGAAAGTCAGTCCCTTAGATAATACTGAAATTTCATCTATAGACAATACTTTCTGAGAAATATTAATAACTAATGATTCCGTCTCTTCTGTGTCCGGGCTCGTGACCGCCCCCGATATGACCCTCTGCCTCGAGTGTTTCTTCCTCCTCGTGTATATCCTACAGTTTGTCTGGTTTGACCTTGATCCCCATCCGGTTCCTCCGAAGTAGAGGTAGTCTCACTATTTGCAATATCTGAAGATTCACCTGAAGTGGTGAACCTCACTGTTTTTGGTTTATAGTTCACACTCATCCATCTATAAACATATCCTGTCTGATAATCTTTCTGGTCTCTTTGAAACTTTTTAAGTTTGTTAGTTCTCACTTCTCTGCGAAATTTATCCATTTTAGAATTTGAATCTGTTAACTTATCTTCAAAATCATTATTTTTACGAGCTTCTGTTATTAATTCGTCATATTTTCCTTTATTCTCCTGTATCTTAGTTTGTAATGTTTTGATCAATAATAACATTAAATCCAACGAGCAGCGATTCAAAATCTGATTCCAGATTGTTATGAAATCAGTATTGTCAATAAACATTTGCGGAGCTGTCCTCATTCTCAAACCACGTGGGATTATTTCGTTCTTACAATATTCCACTAAACTAGCACTTTGTAATTCCATCTGTATTATTTGTTTCATTATTTTATCTATGTCCAACCATGCCAAATCAGTATCATGTGTTACTTCATTAGTAGATAATGCTGGTGCTTGCAATATTTCAGTCCTCTGACCATCCGAGAAGCCAAAGCCACTATCCCATAGCTGTGCCATCGCTAATTGCCTAAATTGTTGTTATACCACTAATAATTTATTTTGAGGCAAAAACGTGAGACTAATAGTAAATATATTGAAAATACGTTTTATCCAATTCAGTTATGAGCAGGGATTCATTCAGACCAAAAACCATACAGATAAAGCTGACATACTGAAAATCAAAAAGATGAAAAGGAGAAAAATAAACCTCAATTGAGGGTCGTTGGGACTACACAAGTACCCAACCATCCACTCATCATCACGGGTTTATAAAAAACTCCAAAACATGTATAAATAATCAATTCTCACATCTTTCATTCACACGAGGTCTTCTTTTTGTTATTTTTCACAGTCTTTTTTTGTATGTATAAAATTTCAGTTTAAATGTCAAGTAATGAAAAAGGCCCGAATCCCAAGCTTAACCACATTAAATGGCGAGGACTACAGCTGAATGTAATCAGTATAAGCAGTTTTTAGAGATATGCAGCATATGTCTGAAATCGTGAAAAAATACACTCATCTGAAATCGAGGATTTTCACCAAAAGGCTTCCAATTCAAGATCCCGACAGAAAAGACTTTCTGTTTCGCCCGACGAGGGCTACTTCAGGGGAACAATATCAACTCCAATATCTCTCTGCTTCTAATTATCTGCTGGAAATAGAGCCGACTCCTCTCAAGACGGTATAATTTGGAACACAAATTATTGCTAAGAGATTATCCCAAAAACATAGTTAAACGAGCTAAAAAACGTGCGTTGCACAATCCTAGAGAAACATTGCTAGATTACAAAAGACCTCATTCAGATGATGTTATAATTCCATGTGTGATTAAACAAACTCGTATGTCATCACAAGTGATCAAGAAATATAAAAAACATCTTCCTCTATTAAAAAACGCTTCCTTGTTTTGAAAACAAAAGATTTATTTTTTCACAATCAAGAAATAAAAATCTTAGTGACTTATTATGTCATACATCTAAGGAAGATTTTATAGAAGAAAATTCAGATAACATCCAGGGTCACAAACCTTGTGGACATTGTTCAAATTGTGACATAATGCTGAATATTTCCAGCTTTATTAATCCCAGTGATGGCAAGAATATTGTTTTACACCAGACGTCCTCATGCCAATCTATGAACATAATATATGCGATTCAATGTCCTTGTGACCGTCTATATATAGGGCAAACATCAAGGACCTTAACCACTAGAATTACAGAACATAAAAGCTGTTTGAACACTCGTAAATTAACAGCCCCGATAGTGGCTCATTGTACCCAATTTGGCCATAGATTTGAGAACTTAAAATGTTGGGTCATTGAGAAACTACGCCCTACTCAGAGAAGAGGGGACAGTAGAAGAATGCTATGGCAGAAGGAACAACAATGGATTAGCAGGCTACAAACCTTAGAGCCAGTTGGCTTGAATACAGCTTATGAATGGCAGCCATTCCTTTGAAATTCATTTTATATGTTCCTCCTTAGGGTTTGTTTGGTAGCTAGTTGGAAGTGAGTGTGTTTGTCCTATCGTACATCACGTAGGTGATGACGTCAAGACGCCCGGTTTCGTGTTTTATTCGAGCCGGGCGCGTCTTTCAGTCCCTGTACCGTCTTGAGAGGAGTCGGCTCTATTTCCAGCAGATAATTAGAAGCAGAGAGATATTGGAGTTGATATTGTTCCCCTGAAGTAGCCCTCGTCGGGCGAAACAGAAAGTTTTTTCTGTCGGGATCTTGAATTGGAAGCCTTTTGGTGAAAATCCTCGATTTCAGATGAGTGTATTTTTTCACGATTTCAGACATATGCTGCATATCTCTAAAAACTGCTTATACTGATTACATTCAGCTGTAGTCCTCGCCATTTAATGTGGTTAAGCTTGGGATTCGGGCCTTTTTCATTACTTGACATTTAAACTGAAATTTTATACATACAAAAAAAAGACTGTGAAAAATAACAAAAAGAAGACCTCGTGTGAATGAAAGATGTGAGAATTGATTATTTATACATGTTTTGGAGTTTTTTATAAACCCGTGATGATGAGTGGATGGTTGGGTACTTGTGTAGTCCCAACGACCCTCAATTGAGGTTTATTTTTCTCCTTTTCATCTTTTTGATTTTCAGTATGTCAGCTTTATCTGTATGGTTTTTGGTCTGAATGAATCCCTGCTCATAACTGAATTGGATAAAACGTATTTTCAATATATTTACTAGCAGCTTCTCTATATACAGTATAAATAGTGCCTTTCCTAAAATCTGAGCTGTGTTGAAATCATATCTATGAAAAAACATGAGGTTCCAAGCATTATAAATTTGCCATATATTTGTGTATGAATCTTACAAATCTTTTGAATGTGTAATACAGTTCACCAAAGCCTAATATTTAGATATGGTGTCAACTTAATAAGCTAACACTTAAATATACTCAGTCTGTGCATGACTACACTGGATAATTTGTGTTTTCCAGTACACTGAGTAATATATTCTAGGCAGTTTACTGAAGAAAAGTGAAACCACTCTTATAATATGTTAGTACTATACGGTATATATTTAAATCATAACCATCATATTTTCCTTTCAAATACATTTCTGATTTTTCAGTTCTATATACAGTTTAAAATCACAAATTCATTTTGACAATTATAATAAAATTGTGTCACAGTATGCCAACCTCCATCTGTGGTTTTGTATGAAGAGATGATTTTAGGTTCACACATGTAAATCAGTATATACATATAAGTAATTTTAGAAGAAGGGCTATCTATATGTCAGGCATCTACCAGGCTCAGATTTTAAGGAGGTGTATGAATCTGGCGTTTGATGGGAGGAATTCTGCTTGCCTCTCCTTAATTGACTCCCTCTAGGTCAGGGGTCTCAAAGTCCCTCCATGAGGGCCGCAATCCAGTCGGGTTTTCAGGATTTCCCCAATGATTATGCATGAGATCTATGCACTGCTTTCAGTGCATATTCATTGGGGAAACCCTGAAAACCCGACTGGATTGCGGCCCTCAAGGAGGGACTGCTGAAATGTGAGTCCCAGCATTTACATATACAAAATCTTGTGTGAAGCAGATGTTTTTTTTCTTAATGTATTTTTTGGATGAATTGATGTTTCTGCCATAAGTTCTAGTGTATGGCTTTTTAACTATTTACAGAAAGCTTAAGTTTCAGCAAACCTTTTATAAAATATATTGTAAATTGATTATCTTCCTACTTGAATTTCCTGTAAAAAAAAAGTTGGGCTTTACATAGATGAAAATCGATGCAGTAAATTAAACAGTCAACCGCTGGTTGACAGTAGATTGCATTATAACAGTGCAAAGGCCTGCAATTTAAAAAAAAAGAATGCAACTGCCACACTAATTTGACACCTACAGTAAAGGTAGAAGGAGCTCTGACTTGCTTTTTGTCTCCCAACGATGGTGTTCCCAGGGTTCACGTTTGTCCCAAGTAGTTTTTAATGTTTTTATGAGTACTTTGAATAAAGTGGCACCAGAGACAGGTGATTTCCTTTTTTCATACATATGATATGTTCATTCTTCAGGAAGGTGATTTCCTTTTTCATACATATGATATGTTCATTCTTCAGGAAGGTGATTTCCTTTTTTCATACATATGATATGTTCATTCTTCAGGAAGTTGATTCCAATATAAATTTAATTCTGTCTATATTTTGAAGATTCAGTTCTGGGCCAGTAGCTTTCATTTGAAGCTTAATTCTGTAAAGACTAAACTCCTTTCATTTGGAACTTCTATTCAGGCTTTTCCAGCTACTGTGACCCTCAATGACACTGTCTTATTTCCAATTGTATTTATATCAAAGTTGGGAGTTATTTTATGTTTTTTGATTACATACAATCCCCGAGATACAGACACTCAACTTAAGTATGACTCGTATTTAAGAATGCGGCTGTGGCTTCATTTAATTTCACTGAGCAGTATTTCCAGTGGCATAGGCTCCTACACTTCTCCTGTATCAGATTCAGGAATGATGCATGGCCATATTAAGAACAGTGTGTGGTTGTGTATGCTGGTATGGACAGTTGGCCCTTCTGTCAGTTGGGAGACAGACATACACCAGAGTCATGGACCTGCGGCTGGAGAACCAAGCAAAGATAGAGAGGACAGCAATCGTCGTGGGGGATTCCATCATCAGACAAGTCGACAGCCACATAGTGGGAGGAACACTGGATCGGCTGGTGACCTGCCTACCGGGAGCCAAGGTAGAAGACATAGTAAGCTACATCAGCAGGATCATCAACAGTGTGGAAGAAGAAGATACGGCAATAGTGATCCATGTGGGGACGAACAACGTGGACAACAGAAACTAACCTAAACTAAACTAAACCTTAAGTTTGTATACCGCATCATCTCCATAAAGATAGAGCTCGACACGAAGTACAGATTAGACAGAAAAAGGGAGGGAAAAGTCCTCCTTTAGAACATGACTCTACCATGGTAGGCTGAGAAGACTTGGACCACTTTCATTCTTTTTCTATTATTCAAGTGATTTTAAACTGCCAGAGAAGAAAGACCTTGACTTATCTTTCTCTGACACTTGGTGAAGATAAAAAAAAACAACAACCTATGGAACAGAGAAGTACTGAAGGACCAGTTCCGAATGATAGGAAGGAAGCTGAAGACCAGAACACAGAGGATAGCATTCTCAGAGATCCTGTCAGTACCCAGGGCAGACAAGAAGAGACAGATGGAGCTGCAAGCAATCAACGCGTGGATACGGCGTTGGTGTGAGGAAGAAGGATTCCACTTTGTGCGCAACTGGATGATGTTCTGGGGGAAGAGCAAGCTATTCAGGAAGGACGGACTCTACCTCATCAGAGACGGAATGAGGCTACTTGTAAGCAACATCAAGAGAGAAGTTGAGAAGCTTTTAAACTAGGAAGAAGGGGAAAGCCAACAATCAACCGAGAGAGAGAGAGTCGATGGTTCAGGAAACGGTATATCTAGAGGATACCGTACAGGAAGATAGAGGGGAAGACTCACCAGATCGCAGGTGAAACAGACCGAAAGGGACACAAGAGGGAAGAACATGCAAGAAGGGAACAGACTGCAAACTCAAGTGTATGTACATGAACGCAAGGAGCCTTAGAAATAAGATGGGTGAATTAGAAGCTGTGGCACAAAATGATAATGTTGACATCATCGGCATCACAGAAACATGGTGGACTGAGGAAAATGTCTGGGACACAGTGCTACCGGGATACAAACTATACCACAGAGACAGAGTGACTCAAAAAGGAGGAGGCATTGCCACATATGTCAAAGAGGGAATTGAATCTATTTGAGAGAGCATGCCTCAACAGACGGATAAGTTAGAGTCTCTATGGGTCAAAATTCCAGGAACAAATGGACCAGAAACGAGGATCGGCATCTACTACCGACCCCCAGGGCAGTCCGAGGAAATTGATGGAGAAATAACAGATGAGATTAAATGCAATTGCAAGAGAGGCAACACAGTTATCATGGGCAACAGAGAGACCAAGTTCATGGATGCTGTAGGCGATTGCTTCCTGGAACAACTTGTCAAGGAAAATACAAGAAGTAACTCAAGTCTGGACTTAATTCTAACAGTGAGGACCGGCACAAGATGTAGAAGTAGAAGGGATGCTGGGAAACAATATGATCCGCTTCGACCTGGACGCAGGGGCGAAATATCGGTCCAGAACGACGGCACTGAACTTCCGAAAAGGGAATTACAAAGGAATGAGACGCATGGTGGGAAAGAAGATTAAGAAGAGTTTGAACACTGTAAAAATGCTAGAGCAAGCTTGGTTCCTTTTTAAGGATACGGTCACAGAGGCGCAAAATCTATATATACCATGTATCAACAAGGGATCAAAGAAGAAAAAGAACAAAGAACCGGCATGGCTCACTGTAGAGGTAAAGGAAGTAATCAGAGAAAAAGAACTTTGCTTAAGGAATGGAAAAGGTCAAAAACTGACGAAAACTGGAATAAGCACAAACAACATCAACACAGGTGCCATAAGGCGGTAAAAGGGGCCAAAAGAGACTACGAGGAAAAAGTAGCCAAGAAAGCGAAAAATTTCAAGCCGTTTTTTCAATATATTAAGGGGAAATGACCCGCGAAGGAAGCGGTGGGACCGTTGGATGAGCAAGGAATAAAGGAAGCGCTAAAGGAGGACAAAGCAATCACTGACAGACTGAACACATTTTTTGCGTCTGTATTTACCAAAGAGAATATACACAGCATACCGGAACCCATAAGGCTATATGCTGGAAGCGAAAACGGGAAACTGACAGGGTTAACGGTCAGTCTAGAAGTGGTATGCAGGCAGATTGATAGGCTTAAGAGCGATAAATCCCCGGAACTGGATGGTATCCATCCAATGATCATCAAGGAACTGAAAGGGACTATAGCTGAACTGTTTCAACTAATAGCCAATCTGTTGATCAAATCGGGAAAGATTCCGGAACACTGGAAGATGGTGAATGTTTCGCCGATCTTCAAAAAAGGTTTGAGGGGAGATCCGGGAAACTACAGACCAGTGAGTCTGACCTCGGCACCGGGAAAGATTGTAGAGGCGCTGATAAACACATCATTGATCACCTTGATGGACACGGTCTGATGACCAGCCAGCACAGTTTCAGTAAAGGCAAATCTTGTTTGACAAACTTGCTGCACTTTTTCGAGGGAGTAAACAGGTAGATAGACAAGGGCGACCTGGTCGACATTGTGTATCTGGGTTTTCAGAAGGCGTTCAACAAGGTTCCACATGAACGACTGCTTCAGAAAATCGAGGGTGAAATACTCACTTGGATTAAAAACTGGCTGGAGCATAGGAAACAGAGAGTGGGGGGTAAATGGACAATACTTGGACTGGAAGAGCGTCACCAGTGGGGTGCCGCAGGGCTTGGTTCTTGGGCCCGTGCTCTTCAACATCTTTATAAATGATCTGAATATAGGAACGATGAGTAAAGTGATTAAATTTGCGGACGATACGAAGTTATTCAGAGTAGTGAAGACACAGGGGGATTGTGAAGATCTGCAATGTGACATAATCAGGCTCGAGGAATGGGCATCAACATAGCAGATGAGGTTCAATGTGGATAAGTGTAAAGTGATGCATGTAGGTAACAAAAATTTCATGCACGAATACAGGATGTCAGGGGCGGTACTTGGAGAAACCTCCCAGGAAAGAGACTTAGGAGTTCTGATCGACAAATCGATGAAGCCATCCATGCAATGTGCAGCAGCGTCAAAAAGGGCGAACAGAATGCTAGGAATGATAAAGAAGTGGATCATGAACAGATTGGAGAAGGTTATCGTGCCACTGTACCAGGCCATGGTGCGCCCTCACCTGGAGTACTGCGTCCAGCACTGGTTGCCGTACATGAAGGATACGTTACTATTCGAAAGTTTCCAGAGAAGAGTGACTAAAATGGTTAAGGGGCTGAAGGAGTTGCTGTACAGTGAAAGATCAGAGAAACTGGGCCTCTTCTCCTTCGAACAGAGGAGATTGAGAGGGGACATGATCGAAACATTCAAGGTACTGAAGTGAATATTCTTAGTAGATATGGACAGATTATTCACCCTCTCTAAGATAGGAAGAACGAGAGTGCACTCTCTAAAATTGAAAGGGGATAGATTCCGTACGAACATAAGAAAGTTCTTCTTCACCCAGAGAGTAGTAAAAAACTGGAATGCTCTTCCGGAGTCTGTCATAGGAGAAAACACCCTCCAGGGATTCAAGACAAAGTTAGACAAGTTCCTGCTGAACCAGAACGTACGCAGGTAGGGCTAGTCTCAGTTAGGGCACTGGTCTTTGACCAGAGGGCTGCCGCATGAGCGGACTGCTGGGCACAATGGACCACTCGTCTGACCCAGCAGCGGCAATTCTTATGTTCTTATGATGCTAGGAATTATTTAAAAAAGGGATGGTTAACAAGACTAAGAATGTTAACATGCCCCTGTATCGCTCCATGATGTGACCTCACCTGGAGTATTGTGTTCAATTCTGGTCTCCTTATCTCAAGAAAGATATAGCGGAACTAGAAAAGGTTCAAAGAAGATCAATTAAGATGATAAACTCTTCTCATAAGAGGAAAGACTAAAAAGGTTAGGACTCTTCAGCTTGGAAAGAGATGGCTGAGGGGAAATATGATTGAAGTCTACAAAATCCTGAGTGGAATAGAACAGGTGGAAGTGGATTGATTTTTCACTCCATCAAAAATTACAAAGAGGGGACACACAATGAAGTTACAGGGAAATAATTTTAAAACCAATAGGAGGAAATATTTTTTTCACTCAGAGAATAGTTAAGCTCTGGAACGCATTGCCAGAGGATGCAGTAAGAACAATTAATGTAGCCAAAAGACGTATGAGGAGAGACTGGAAGCCCTGAATATGTATACCCTAGAGCAGTGATGGCTAACCTTTTTGAGCCCGAGTGCCCAAACTGCCGCAAAAAACCAAAGAATTTCCTCAAAGTGCCAGCACGTCAATTAAACCTTAATAACAAGATTTTAGTATCTAAAAACTCTTTATAAAGTTGCCTGAACTATGTAACATCATTTTTAAAGGTTGGAATCTTTGTATTGTCAGAGAATCAATTTGATTCACAATCCTTTGGTTTTCATTTCAATTTATTGGCAATTTATAATGTTTTAATGATTTCATTCATGGGCCGAATACACACATACTTTTCTCTGTCGCCGCACTCTTTGACCAAAAGATTTGTAAGCCTGCAACCACGTCAAGGTAGACTCTTTCAGCAGCTCCCCTCCCTCCCCCTTACCTTTGTGGCCAAGTCAAAATGATCTACCAACAATAAAATTTTAAAAACACAAAGCACGCTGTACGCAGAGAAAATGTTAATTATCATTTATATTCCGTGGGTTTTCAAAGAGGTCAAGGCAGATGACTTTATGCAATGTCACCTCAGTAACAACTATACAAAAATAGACAAATATTCCCCCTCCCTTTTTACTAAACCGTGATAGCGGTTTTTTAGCGCAGGGACCTGCGCTGAATGCCCCACGCTGCTCTTGAAGCTCATAGGCTCCCTGCGCTAAAAAACGCTATTGCGGTTTAGTAAAAGGGGGCCATAGTGCAAAATATAGACAGCATATATAAATTCTCAAAACGGACACATTTTGATCACTAAATTGAAAATAAAATCATTTTCCTACCTTTGGTAATTTCATCAGTCTCTGGTTGTACTTTATTCTTCTGACTGTGCATCCAATATTCTTCCCTTTTTTCAGCCTCCTGTATGCTTCCTCTCCTCCAGACCTCATTCCCTCCCCAAACTTTTTCTTTGTTTCACCCTGCCCCCTTCTTTCTTTTTCTCTCTCTCCATACCCCCTTTCATTCTGTATGTCTGTCTTTCTCTCTCTCTCCGTGCCCCATTTTTCTTTGTTTCACCCAGCCCTCTTTCTTTTTTTTTTTTTTTGGCTCCCTGTCCCCCCCTTTCTTTCTTTCTCCTTGCTCTCCCCTATATCACCACCATTGGGAAAATGCTGCCACTGCCACTGGGGAATAGGCTGCCACTGCCGCTATCGGGAACAGGCCGGCGCCGAGTTCGCCTTGCTTCTCTTCCCCACGGGGCCGACCAACTCTCGCCACTCGACGTCAATTCTAACATCGGAGAGGACATTCTGGGCCAGCCAGGCAGCGATTGGCTGGCCCAGAACGTCCTCTCCGACATCAGAATTGACGTGGGTGGCGAGAGTTGGTCGGCCCCACAGGGAAAAGCAGGGAGAACTTGGCACCGGCCTGTTCCCAATGGCGGCGGTGGCACTCAAGTGGCTAAAGAGACGCAGTTTGCCAGCCTATGGAGAACACTGGAGGGTGGCCAGCTGTACACCCCCTTGGGGCGTAAAACTGGGGCAGACTGCCCCCACCTTGGTATGCCACTGTCTGTACCTCACTACCTCCCTATGACCAAAAATTCTCCTTTCTTCTATTCCCCGTGTACACAACCATCTCTTTCCCTCCCTTCCTCTCTCCCAAGTCCATGCCTTCTGTGTCCAAAAACCCATTCCCTCCCCCACCTCAGCATCTCTTTCCCTCCTTTCCTCTCTCCCAAGTTCATGCCTTCTGTGTGCAAAAACCCATTCCCTCCCCCACCTCAGCATCTCTATCCCTCCTTTCCTCTCTCCCAAGTTGATGCCTTCTGTGTGCAAAAACCCATTCCCTCCCCCACCTCAGCATCTCTTTAACTCCCTTCCTCTCTCCCAAGTTCATGCCTTGTGTCCAAAAACCCATTCCCTCCCCCACCTCAGCATCTCTTTCCCTCCTTTCCTCTCTCCCAAGTTCATACCTTCTGTGTGCAAAAACCCATTCCCTCCCCCACCTCAGCATCTCTTTCCTCCCTTCCTCTCTCCCAAGTTCATGCCTTGTGTCCAAAAACCCATTCCCTCCCCCACCTCAGCATCTTTCCCTCCCTTCCTCTCTCCCAAGTCCATGCCTTCTGTGTGCAAAATCCCATTCCCTCCCCCACCTCAGCATCTCTTTCCCTCCCTTCCTCTCTCCCAAGTCCAAGCCTTCTGTGTGCAAAAACCCATTCCCTCCCCCACCTCAGCATCTCTTTCCCTCCCTTCCTCTCTCCCAAGTGCATGCCTTCTGTGTGCAAAAACCCATTCCCTCCCACCTCAGCATCTCTTTCCCTCCCTTCCTTTCTCCCAAGTTCATGCCTTGTGTCCAAAACGCACTCCCTCCCCCTTTTGTGTTCCCCGTTTGTCTCCCAGCCCATCTTAGCAACTTTCTCAGCAAAATGTAGCTCGAGCCGCGTAGGCTTGTCTTCTATTTCCTGCCTGTCCCGCCGCGCACACATAGCCAATCGGAAATATTCCCCGACGTCAGCGCTGACGTCGGGGAAGATTTCCGATCGGCTGTGTGAGCAGCAGGGCAGTCGGAGTAGAAGACGAGCCTCGCAGCTCGAGTTATATTTAACCCCGCGGGTCCCCCATCGTTCCCGTTCAGCTCTCTCTCCTGTGCACCCCCTGGTAGTACTGCCCTGATGGCGGCCCTGCGCGTTCCAGCTGCAAGGCCTTCGCGTGCCACAGTTGGCACGCGTGCCATAAGTTCGCCATCGCTGCCCTAGAGGAAAGGAGGAACAGGGAGATATAATTCAGACAATCAAGTACTTCAAAGGTATTAACATAGAACAAAATCTTTTTTAGAGAAAGGAAAATGGTAAAACCATAGGGCATAATTTGAGGCTGAGGGATGGTAGACTCAAGAGCAATGTAAGGAAATTATTCTTTATGGAGAGGGTGGTGGATGCCTGGAATGTGCTCCTGAGAGAGATGGTGGAGAGGAAAATGGTGACGGAGTTCAAAAAAGTGTGGGATAAACACAGAGGATCTAGAATCGGAAAATAATAGTAAATATTGAAGAACTTGACCAGTACTGGGCATACTTGCACGGTCTGTTTCTGTATACGTCTGGTTGTATATGTCTGTGGTTGATAATGGACTGGGGAGGGCTTCAAAGGCTGAGATAATGTAGATGAACTAGAGTGAGCTTTGACAGAGAATTCAGTAGTCGGAACCTAAGCACAGTGCCAGGCAGAGCTTTGTAGTCTTGCCCATAAATAGCTAAGAAGAAGAAAATAAATTTAAATTGAATCAGGTTGGGCAGACTGGATGGACCATTTGGGTTTTTATCTGCCGTCATCTACTAAGTTACCATGTTATTATGTAGTTTTAAAAGTCCATAGTCTCCATGGGAGAAGCTACTACTTGCCCGAGATTGGCAGCATGGAATGCTGCTACTATTTGGGTTTTTGCCAGTTACTTGTGACTTCAATTGGTCTCTGTGAAGATGGGATACTGGGCTAGATGAACCATTCTTATGGACTGAAAGGCAACATTTCTTGCAGCAAAGTTCCATATGAAAGAGAAACAAATAGAAAGTCAAAAATCCTTTGTACCCATTGGCAAGTTTCAAAAATCCTTTGTACCCATTGGCAAGAAATGCCTTGTGGAGTTTCCTTTTGAAAATGAGTTACAGTATTCATGGGCAACAAGTACTTATGGATGTTGCTCTTAGATGGACTATTGGAAAATTGACTCTTAAATATACAGAAGAGAAGGGAATTATATAGTTTCTGTGTCCTATCTGTGTGCATGCTTATATTAATTGTCTGAGTAAATGTAATTTTAATCTAATATGATTAAATGTGTTGACTTTACTCTTCATTACTGGAATGAATGTCCTTATTTTTGTTTTTCAGGTTGATGCGGCATATATCAACACCCTTTCCTAGTTCATGGAGGCAGCCAGGGCACCCAGGTTTTACCTGGATAGCAGGGTACCCAGATTTCAGCAGAGGAGCCCAGGAGAGTGCTTCACATCACTGGGGTACCTATAGAGGATATTATCGAGATTTTCAATTGTTCATTTTCTTGAATATATTTATTTGATTGCATCTATGACTTCACATGCTCTTTGTAGCTCACACTTGTGTGAAAACATAGGTGCTTTGTGAACATAGGTGCTTTACTCATTTTGCGATTGTGAGTTGGCTGAGTTATCACATGTTCATGCTCATCGTTCATTTGTATGTAGACTATTTTGTAAATAATTCTATATTTATAATCTGTAATAGGAAAAATTAATAAGAGGTAATTATTCTGTCATTCAATTTTGTGCTCACATTTATGTTCACTATAGAATTTTAATTTCTCTTTCTTTGTTTTGCAACATGGTATTCTTGTCAGAGACTGCAGTATTCTCACTTTCTTGAATGTTCTCTGTTCTACCAATTTATTTTATGTCTATCTACTGCCCTCAAGCTTGAAAACTATTGAAGATATATACAATCAGACATAGGAGGTATTTTTCTGTCCCTGGAGAGTTCACAATCTAAGGGGCCCTTTTACTGAGCAGTGTTAAACGCTATTGGATATATAATGCAGGAAAAAAAAAAGACTTACCACAAAACATGCTAAAGCTATTTATTTATTTTTTTTGGAAGAAGGGGCACTATGGGTCGGGAAAGGGCATAGAAGCATTAACCAGTTAGCATGCTAACTCTCTAATGTTGAGTTAACTATTAATTGTTTCATTGCATTACTTTATTGACTTCTATTCTGCCTTAACCTTGTAGTTCTAGGTGGATTACAATAAGAATAAAAACTAGACATTTCCAGGAAATACAAATTATTGCATCACCAATAAACAACCATCATGCTATCTCTCTTTGACATATTTTCAAAATAACATTGTTTTAATTACCCTTTGGCAGATTTTGTAATCTGGTGTTTTCTATAATATACTATATAATATATACATCCAATTTTGCGGCTTGAAATGCCAGTTTTATAATTCCATGCAAAAGAATGTAAAATAAAACAAAAGCCCTATTTTAGGGACATGCTAGAAATGAGCTTAGCTAAGTCCATTTAATACACTTTAGTAAAAGGGGCCATAATTTATATTTAAGGTCAATGAGAGTTAAATGAGTTGCCCAAAAACGTAAGGAGCCACTGTAGGAGTTGAACAAGTTTTCCCTTGTTTTCATCCTGCTGCTCTATTAGATGACTACTCTACTCCATTTCATGTCTGGAATGCTCTCTTCATCTGTCTATCTTCTTTATCCCTAAATGGGAGATGGGTATGCGTGGCTCCTGATATTGAATATCCAGGTATGGCCACCAACTCGAAAGTTAACTGGTACCAGCCAATATTCAGACCAGTATCCAGTTAACTTGCTGTATAAAGCTGAGACAGATGTTTTTCCTTCTTAACTTATCTGGTTAGCGCAGTGTCTCTCCAACTTTTTTTTTAGCTCTGGCACACTAAATGGAGCAAATGTTTTTCGCAACACACTAAACGGAGCAAATTTTTTTTTGCAGCACATTATAATTGAAATGATAAAATTGCAAAACCAACAAAAAATTAAATTTGAGAGTTATTTATTTAAAGTTTTTAAAGCTATATTTGAGTAATTGTAACAATGGTGAAACTAAAGTAGATAGACTAGAATTGCTCATCAGTGTGATGGATGTGCTTGTTTTAGAGTGCAAATTAACTCCAAACGTGGCTTAATTGTTGACAAGCAAACGCATTTTATCATTCATCATCTGCAGTCATTCTCTCTTTTTTAAAAATTTATATTTTATATTTTATTGCATTTCAAACTATGTTATAAGAATTAACTCTCACTTCAGTAATACAGAGGAAACAAATAGTAAAGGAAAAACAAAACAAATATAATAAAAGTTATTATCTTCCTTAGACCACAATTATGAATGTGGGGATCCCACTAGGGCAGGGGTGTCAAAGTCCCTCCTCGAAGGCCACAATCCAGTCGGGTTTTCAGGATTTCCCCAATTAATATGTATGAGATCTATTAGCATACAATGAAAGCAGTGCATGCAAATAGATCTCATGCATATTTATTGGGGAAATCCTGAAAACCTGACTGGATTGCAGCCCTCGAGAAAGGACTTTGACACCCATGCACTAGGGTGAAGAGAAACTCAATTTGCTTGTAATACATCAGGTATTAGCATAACAGCTTGGGTCCCCATTTATCATAATGGCTGTTCGGAAATTAGCTAAACAATCCCAGTTGCCAACTTCTTCAAATCTAGGAAAGCTTGCAACTGTTGTGGTGAATAAAATGCATATTTTACTCCAAGGTTTTTAACCATACAGGATAAGCCATAAAAAATGTAGCACCCAAAGTCACTGTTTCAGTTCTCATTGCCAGAAACAATTTCCTTTGTTCCTGTGTTTCCCTGGTTATATCTGAGAACATCAAAACTTTATTCCAGTAGACTAATATTTGAGAAGTATGAAAATATAATCTAAATATTGCATTAATATATTGTTCAAAGACACGTGACACTAACAGTGTGTCTCTTTCAGAAGATTCAGATAATGTAGATTCAAGTAAATCCATAACATTTAAAGTTCCTTTAGCACTTAAATTCACTTCTATCTCTGGGTTAGTTCCTACTTTTTTCTTTACAGGCAAATAATATATGCTATTCAAAGATGGAATACATTCTGGGGAAAATTTCAGAACCTCAATAAGATACTTTTTAAACATTTCTATAGGAGTCACACCCAGAGATTTTGGAAAATTCAAAAGATGAATGTTTAATCTACAATTGTAATTTTCCAATTGTTCAACCTTCCTATTTAGCACAGTTTTATCTTTTACAATTCCTGATGATAACTCTTGAAGGCTTTCCACTCTATCTTTAACTTGCTTCAATTTAATAGAAAATTCTTCTGTAGTGTCAGCTTGGAGAGACCTTCCCAAATGCTCTCCAAAGTCACCACCGCAGGTTTCACCAATTGAGAACCAGCATCAGCATTAGGTCCCAAATATCCATGCACTCTCCGAACTCTCACAGCCTCTGCCCCTCAAATAGGAGTCTCCCCTGTGATCAACTCCCCAAGCTGAGCTGCAAGCTATCAGCTCTCCTGTGATCAACTCCCCAAGCTGAGTCACGATTAGAGCTGAGCATGGTGGTGGAACAGCAACTGGAGGAGATAGTGATGCTTCCAGGTCTAAGTCTTCTGCCTCTCTTCCTGTCGAAGACAACGGTGGCCTCTCTCCGGATACCACAATGGGAACTGTGGTGGCAACAAACTCCAAAATTGACCACTATGCAGGGGTGGAAGTTCTCACCGTTAAAGGATCGGATCACACTATCTCCTTACATTTAGAAGGAGGCATTTTTGCAAAAAGGTAAAATTGTTGTTTCCCTTCCAGGCCAGATCAGAAGCGCCAACATCTTGCTGCCACCATCTTGAATCCCATTCTTTTTTTAAAATTTAATTTCTGTCAGAGCTGAAAATACAAGTTCTCAAAGATAAGAAGATACAAATGGTAACAAAGCCTTGATTGCTTTGTTGCTCAAGTTAGGATAACTAGTGCATAAAAAATAAAACTAAAATTACTTGCCATTAGTTTTCAAGGACCAATCATGTCAAAGAATGATGCTTGTCTGGGTGGTTGTATCCTTATGCACATAGATGCTCATAACATTGACAGACTCTTGCATAAACTACTTATGTGTCATGTATTCTAGTGTATACTTATAGAGAATTTTTTTTTTTTTTTTTAATAAAGTAAATTTCTGGAATCTCTCATGACACACCCAGGATCTCTTTGGGGGTACACCACTGTGCTGTGGCACACAGTTTGAGAGACACTGGGTTAGCGTATTGAAAATCACTATTAACCGGCTAAGTGTCCGCTGTTCCATAAATCTGCCCCTAGTCCCCCACAAACTAGCCAGTTTGAGCATAATAATAATAAAGCTTTATTTATATCCAGTCATACCTTTTCAGTTCAAGATGGTATACAGTAGTGGATAGTTACAAAGTGGGATTGTGAGAATAGATATCAATATAAGTACGGGGGTAGGGGAGTAGAGGGAAAAAGAGGGAGAGGTGGATGCAGGGAGGGGGGAAAAGGGGAAGAGAGGGGTGGAGTTTTTAGAATGGTTTTTAGAATAGGCAATTAGAGGAGATATTCAGTTACACTGTCCAGTTAAGTGTCACAGAATAACTTTGGATAGCCTGGCCATTTTAATCACTTTGAATATTGACCCCTTCATTTTTTTTTTTTAATATGTTGAGCCCAAAATAAATAAAAACACATGCACGTATTTTAGGTGTGTGCACTTATGCCCTCTATAAAGCTGATTTAAATGCTTGCACCTAGATTGGGGAGATACATGTGTTACTTGTGGCATTTTATTAATTAGATGCATTAGTGTGCACTCCTGAGCCTCACCCAGACTCCCCTCATATGAGTGCCTATGGGTATATGTTCATATACGTACATAAATGGCCAGAATACCAGCATTTACATGTATTTGCTGTCTAAATCTATGTGGCTCCTTATAAAATTACTTCCTTCATACCCATCTATTTTTTTAATTCTTCATTACTTGATACCTCCATAGTAGGAAAAATGGGGCTTTTCCTATAATCAGTGCTATATGACCCTCAGTGAGCCAGAGCCATATAGTACAGGACTCATGCTGGTTAACAGACTTTGCTCTTCCAGTATCGCATCTCACATGACCATTTGAGAGTTTCTGTACCATATGACTCAATGACTGCATATGGTACAGACTGCAGGAAAAGATCTGTTTCTTTTCTGGTAACAGCAGCCTATGGGAGAGGCACATTGAGTCTGCCGACTAGCCTGAGAGGAATCTGAAGCTGGGGGTAGAAGAGGGTGTAGGGAGCCTAATTGAAGATATAGTAACTGTGTGAATGAGGACTGGCTAACTGGGGGAGAAGGGGTGGAGGACTGATTGGGTTGTATGAGAGCTAGCTAGCTGGGAATAAAAGAGTTTAGATTGGTTGTGAAAGCATGGTTTTAGAGAGAATGAGTCTGAGGCAAAGTGGGGAAATACGTGAAAGAGACAGGATGAGAAGAAGATAAGTGTTGAGAAAGAGAGGGGGAGACAGAGTGACCGAAGGGCTGAGGGAGGGGGAGGAGAGATAGAAAGAGATTAGTTGGAACACCTGGCATGTGATAGGTAAAACTGAGAGGTAATTGGCTAAGGTAGAACTATTAGGAATTGCCAGAATACTGCTGAGATCTTGCTTTTGGGGGTAGAGATAGTTGCTAGATTCTATGAGCACTGTGCAATTGTGCTTAAAAAGAGTAATTTTATAATGAGGTGTCTAAACTATTGAGGCACATAGAAGCATATGCTGCACTTACTCTCCACCCCTTTTACAAAACCGTAGTATGGTTTTTAGCACTGGCCATGGCGGTAACAGCTTCCACGCTCATTGGAATTATTTGAGCTTTGGAGCTATTATCACTGCAGCTGGTGCTAAAAACCATACGGTTTTATAAACGGGGAAGAGTATTTTATAAAGGAAATTTTTAAATGTATGTTTATAAATTTGCCTGCCCCACAAAATATTGCACAAAGCTGTACTGCTCCAAGGCAGAAGTAATTTTATGAAGGTAGGTACCTAGGCAATGTGCCCAGATTTTATAAATTACCGTATACATGTAAGTGCAAATTGCATATCTATTCTTCCTATTTTCTGCCCCAGGAAATGCTAATGCAAGATGACTAGTAATAAGGACATGAATGAGGGTGTGAATTTCATTACTAATCAGTGATATGCAAATGGATCTAATGTGATGTAATGCAAAGAAGAAGGTCCTAAAAACTGAGGGAATTTGAGACTCAAAGGACAATTCAATGTCGATTGTGGCATTGAGAATTTTTAATGATGGTCACAGGGCAATGAAATAATCTGAAATGTATGGATATTGAGAAAATAATGTACTACAACAGTCCCAGTGATCCACATCGCCTGACTGGCTGTTTATCAGTAAGTCAAACTGTCACTTTTAGAAAAGAATCCTTTTCTAAAAGTGTAAGGTCAAAAAGATGGATTCACTTAGTAGAGACCTTATATCTTGGAAAATAGTAAGGAGAAGGACCTAAATTTTGATCAGTGTAGAAAATAGACTAAAAGACATTAAACAAAGCAGGGCCAAAACCAAGCCCTTTGGGAAACAGAAAAGGAAATCTCAGTTCTGACCCTAAAGGAATGGTTAGATAGGAAAGATGCGAACCATTGTAAAACAATTCTACTAATACCAATTCTCAAGAACATATCAAGCAGATGATGATGACCAAATCAACAGCAGCCAAAAGTTCAAGGGAAAATAAGAAGGTAAAGCTGGCTGTATCACAATGCTGTTTAACTTCACTAATTAGAGAAAGACGACAGGACTTAGTGCTGTGGTGAGAAACCAAACTCCCTAGGGTGGAAGGCATCATTGAAAAAGAACAACCTTCCAAATATCTTTGAAATGTAAGGCTTGTTAGTAATGGGCTGATAATTTGCTGGACTGATAGGGTCCATGGAGTATTTTTTGAGTAATGACCCATTCACTGCTTTTTTACCAAGGGTTAGGGAAATAACCCTGGGCATGACTGGAGTGAACCAGTTGCATGATAGACTCAGACAAGCACAAAGCAAGTTCCTTGATAAGTGACAGGGTTTTAGGATCTAAGACAGAGGATTCTATAGAAAGAAAGAACAATACCTTGGAGAAAAACAGGGAGGAGATGGAACTGAGTATATTTCAAGAGGCACTAACCCTATAAGTGTGTGTGGAGGGGAGGGCTGTGTCCCTATTTTGGGCTTGATCTCCCTCCAAAACTCTAGCACCCTCCTTTACCTTGCTGTCAGGGACGCTGATCTCTACCAACCAAATAGATACAGTGCCACCATTCCCTGCTGTTTCCTTCCTGCTCTGAGCATGTCAGGACATAAGAAATCCTGACATACAAAGTCCCACCAGCATGCAAAGTTTGCCTGCAAAGATGCAAATAGTGCAGGTGTGGAGTAGAGGAAAGAAGAATTCTTTGTTCTCCATTCCATTCCTGTGCCCTCCCTAAATTACAGGGCTGGCTATACTACTGCACTGCCTATAGAAGGAACTTATTCAAAATCAACAAGACAGATAGAGGAAAAAGAGAGACAGCATGAGGAAGAATATTACAAATGTTTGTGACAAAAAAGTGACCGGTGTATTGGCATAAGGGAAGGAAGCCCTCTGCCCTAATAAAAAGAGAGAAGTGACTAAACAGAAGAGCTCCTTTGCACGGTTATCACAATTAACAATCCACTCAGGAATACTTTTGTTTAGCTTGTTTTAAAGATATTCCTCTTGATGAGTTTTGCAGATAGAAAGTGTAAATGGAGTTTTGGTCTTCAAGATTTGTTTGTCTTTATGCACTTGTCTTATTCAGCTGTTCCTGTCTTTTGTTGACATTACATTCCTGCTAGTATTAACTACAGTGGTGCTACATGCTTAACAAATACTCGACAATCATGAAAGACTTTACAGTACCTCCTGTTTCAATATCAAATTACAGTTGCAAAGATGGAACTATGGAGAATAGTTTTAAGGGAGAGAATGGACCTCGTACAGCTACTTGTGTCTAGCTCTACATTAATTTTGCTATTGAGTAATAAGTGGAGTAATAGCCTAATGGTTAGTGTAGTAGACTAAGAATGGGAGGAATAGGGTTCAGTTCCCACTGCAGCTCCTTGTGATCTTGGGCAAGCCATTTAACCATCCATTGCCCCAGATTTAAAAAAAAAAACCCAAATAAATCACAAAAAAACTGAATATGAGCCCCCTAGAGACAGAGAACATTCTTGAATGTAATATTTAAACTTCTTTGGTTTTACCATAGAAATAATTCTCTTTTTTTCTCGTTGGTGCATTACTTTTAGTCAATAATAGACTTCTTTCTGATATCTAATTCTTTGGCTTCACATATCATTAAAACACATGGGATGCATTTTAATATCTGATCATGAGATATCTTGATGTTAAAGAATGATCACAATAGCAATTTAATAACTAGATAATGTTGGATCCTCAGTTTGGTTTTTTTTCTTTTATTAACTCAGCAATAGATTAGTATTTTTACTTTAATGATTGCTGAACTCACCCCTCATGTAGAATGGGATGCATTTAATGTTCCCCTTAGGGGAGTCATTATTGTTCATACATCTATTGTAAGAATACAACAGCCTGCTAAACTACAGGTCATGGAGCAAGAAATTAATCAACTGGAGTTGCAGATGCTTTGGATGACTTCTTTTGCAGATGTGACTTGCTTTCATGTTTTGAAGTAGCAGTGCAACTGGCTGCTTTCTCAGTAGGCTAGAGTCAGGCACACTGTTTAAGGTGGGCTGAGCATTGGATCTGTATCTTAAAGGAAAATGTAACAGACAGCAGATTAAAAATGTTCAAGCTTCTACTAGGGAAATAGTAACTGATGACAATTTCTTATTTAGCTCATGCCTTTTTTTCAGTTTTGCTTAAGGTGAGTTACATTCAGATACAGTACATATTTCCCTATCCCTGAAGGGCTTAAAATCTTATTTTTCTTTAGAGATATTTATTCTCACATTTACACATCTAAGTTGCATGACCCCCACAGTTGTTGTTATTATCATATTTCTTGCATTGCTGCCACAAGCTACTCTTCCTAACACAAGTAAGCCTTCATTGGTTAAACCAATTGATCTTTAAGAGATTTACAAGTCTATTGAGGCTCAACACCCATAAGACTCCTGGTGCAGATGGTTTTATGGCTGAATTATACAAGAAATTTTGAGTTAAACTAGCTCCCTGTCTTCAAAAATTGTACCAATATTTTGTGTCTTCTTGAGAAATGTGTGGGATGTATGAAAGAAGTACAAATTGTCATGTTAGAGAAACCTAGGAGAGATCCACTGCAAGTCAAAATCTACAGACACGTTTCTTTTATCACTTTGGACTGCAAAATATTTGCAAAAATTTGGACTGTCAGACTGCAACCAATACTAGGTTCCTGATTCAGAGTGACTTTATATTGAATCATTACTCCTCTCCTAGAATATTTTATCATCCCTTTCAGGCCGTGAAATCTTTGGAGATACTGATTTACACTGAGAAGGCCTTTGACAGAATTGTTTTTGCTACTTTGGAATGGGTGGGCTTTGGCTCTTCATTTATTCAGATGATTAAAGAATTGCACAGCAATCCTATTGCTCATTTATTTATGGGAAAACATTTGATTCTTGCACACTCATCAGATGCCCCTTGTATTAGTCTCTGGAGATAGCAAGTTGCTAACTCTCAGAAATTACAGGATTTCAACTGGGATCTCTTCATGATAAAATGTCCAGACAACTCTGGACCAATTTATTCATCCTCTGCTTCAATTAAATTCTAAAATTGGCTCATTCTCCAGTTATAAATTTGAAGTAAACTGAGATCATGTCCCTTAATTTTCACTGTGTATGAGCCCAGTCTGATTCTTATCCATTTACGTGGACTAGAAACCATCTCAAATACCTTGATATAAAATTCTGTTCTACTCAGATGCAAGTCTTCAATCAAAAATTACTGATGGAAGAGACTTTGACACTTTAGGACGTGGTCTCCTTTTCATTTATCTTGGTGGGGATTCTTAGACACATTGAAGATATCCATTATCCTCAAGACTTCATGCATATTGGCAGTGTTATGTTTTCTTTCCTGTAAAGTTCCATAAATATCTTGATCAAATGTTATTGAATTGAATTTCCTATGAAAAGGGAAATATCATCATATTGCTCTGTGAACACTTCACCGATCTAAACATCTTGGGTGTGTTCATTCCTGATTGTCATGTTCATATGGAATTTATAGCAGAGGATTAAATAGTAAATGGTTTATGAGCACTTTTACATAAGAACATAAGAACAGCCTTATTGGGTCAGACCAATGGTCCATCTAGCCCAGTAGCCTGTCCTCACAGTGGCCTGACTAGGTCTAGGTCACCAATACCTGGTAAAAACCCAAAGAGTAAATGACCATTTAATCCTACCCTCTGCTTTCTCTCTGATAATCAATTCCTAGTTCACCACCTGAACTTTACCACCTATCTCATGACTCTTTAATTTTCTCAGGAGCCTCTCATGAGCAACTTTGTCAAAAGCTTTCTGAAAATCTAGATGCACTACATCAACCGGCTCAACTTTATTCACATGTTTATTCACACCTTCAAAGAAGTCAAGCAAATTGGTGAGGAAAGATCTCCCTCGACTGAACCCATGTTGACTCTATCCCATTAAATCATGTTTGTCTATGTTTTCCACAATTTTATTTTTTATAATTGCTTCCATCATTTTGCCCGGAACTGAAGTCAAGCTTAATGGTCTGTAATTTCCCTGATCTTCCCTGTACCCCTTTTTAAAACTCAGTGTAACATTGGCCACCCTCCAATCTTTAGGTACTACAGATGATTTTGGCAACAGATTACAGAGATTACTAACAGTAAGCCAGCAATTTAATGTTTGAGTTCTTTTAATAACAAAAAGCAAAAAAGTTGACCCTAGGAAATCCACAGAGAAGAAAGTCCAAGAGAAACAAAAAAAAAACACTGTGGAGTGACGATGTTTCTGAAATTGACTTTATTGAGAATTTCAAAGTTACAAAAGTACAATTAAGTAATCCACATAAAAATAAGGTAATCCAAGTAAAAACCTAAAGGTGATTTATCACTTTTTAACTGGTTGATTTGCCTTAGTACATCTTCCAGATTCACTGAGAGTTTTTTCAGTTCTTCCATTTCATCACCCTTGAAATTCATTTCCGGTTCAGGTAGATTCATATATTTTCTTCTGTAAAGACCGAAGCAAAGAATTCATTCAGTCTCTCCACTATGGCATTATCCTCCCTTGCTTCTTGAATTCCCTCATTAGAATTTACTGTCCAAGCCTAGTACAATAACCCTTATTATTTGGACATATTGAGTGTTGTTCATCCCTATTCTGCCTTTTCTTAATCAAAATTTGAATGTTTCAAGTTCATGGATGTTTATTTCATTTTTTTGAGACATTCATATGCTTCAAAAATTAGTGCCGTTTTGAATAGAATCTGCCCCAACACCGATCCTTGAGGCACTTCAGTGCTCACCTTTCTTTCCTCTGAGTAAATTCTATTTTCCATTGCCATCTGTCAGTCAGCTAGTTTCCAGTCTAGTTCATTGTTTTGGGTCCTAGCTACTGCAGATTCAGTTTATTCATGAACCATCTGTGAGGTATCATAATAAAAGGTTTTGCTAAAATCCAAGTAGGCTACATCTAGTGCATGTAATATTTTACTAAAAACAATTTGAAATAGATGTAAACTTGAATATATCTGCATAAGTGTACTAGCAATAACATTACTAATTTATATAAATGTATCTTTTACCAGTATTTCAAGATACCTAGAGCAATGCTACTTTCACTTTGTGTAAATTAGCACACAGAAAGTTTTCACTCCATTTATTGATGCATTCTCATTTTCTTGCTCAACCAAAATATGCAATGAATTTAAAAATATTTACCCCCTCCCCTTTTACAAAATCGTAATGTGGTTTTTAGTGCCAGCCACAACAATAACACTCATAGAATTCCTATGAGCATCAAAGCTGTTACCACCGTAGCTAGCACTAAAAACCCCGCTACAGTTTTGTAAAAGGGGAGGAGGGATTAAAGAGCACAATATACCATACCATACTGATTCTTGTATCCCGCAGATGTTGACTATGAATCATTGCGGCTTACATAATATTAGAAATGATACAGAGGTATAGACACATTCACATGAATACATTATAACAGGTCAGTGCAGCGAAGAGAATAAATATGTTTTCAGTACCTTCCTGAATTGGAAGTATGTGGTAAGTCGTTGTAAGCTGCTTGGGAGTTCGTTCCAGACTTTGGGTCCTTGGAATTCAAAGATGGTCTCGAAGAGAGCTTTTCTCTGGACCTGGTGTAGGGAGGGGAGTGGTAGCTTTCAGCGTTGAGTTGTCCTTGAGTCATTGAAGGACTGTGGGACCAGGATAGCAGAAGTGAGTCCAGCTGAGTTCTCTCCATATATGGCTTTATGAACCATACATGCAATTTTGAACTGAATTCTGATTTTGATTGGTAGCCAGTGCAATTCTTTAAGTAGTGGACTTGCCCCCTCATATTTGATTTTGTGAAGGATGAGCCTTGCTGCTGTGTTTTGGAGTACCTGCAGTTTCTTAAGGTCTTTCTCTGCGATGCGGCAGTAGAGGGAGTTACAGTAGTCCAAGTAGGGGAGGATAACTGTTTGGGGCCTCTGTCCCGAAGTTTTTCAGCCTTAGGGCTGATCTGATTGTTCTCAGCTGTCTTAATCGAAAGAAGACCTTCTTGACCAGTGAGTTGACTTGGTCTCTCATGGTCAGTTCTGAGTTGAGTATTACCCCAAGCACCCTTGATAACATATATGTTATAGTAATCAAAAATGAATTCCGTTACCAACTGATATGCAATATTTGTTTTGTACTGAAAATATTTTTAAAACAGCAAAAAGTTGTGTTTATATTTAATTTGAATAATTGCACTGATGTCTTATTGAAAAAAAAATAATGTTTTATACTCAAATACTGATATCAACATGACTATTACTGAGATTAGAAAATTACACCGTCATAACATAATTGATTGATAGCTGAATTGAAGCTTGTTAGAAAGCTTGTTAGGAAGCAATGACAAATAAAGGCCAAATAACTTAGCCAGTCTGACCATCCACAGCATTCACTATCTCTTCCTCTTCCTAAGAGATCCCATATGCCTGTCCTACACTTTCTTAAATTCAGACACAGTCTTAGTCGCCACCACCTCTACTTTTATTTGCTATGAAATGTACAACTTCCTTAGTGAACTGATTGCTCTTATCCTGTTTTTATCTGTAATGTTGGGTTCAAATTGTCAACAAATGTAATGAAAATTTAAAAAGCTATATTTTGTGGTGAAATAAGTCAACAACTCCTCATTGATTCATAGGTTTTTAAAACAAACCTCCTCTTTTATGAAGCTGTGTTAGGGTTTTTTATTACTACCTGAGCCTTTGAGACATATCGAGCGCCTTTCTTATGGCTCATACTGAAGGTCCATGGGAGTAATGACGTTTGAAGTTAAGGGATTTATGACCACTTAACCAAATTGACAACATTATTATTATTTTCTTCAAACTTTTCCTTCAACAACATATTCACATTTAACATTATATTCGATTTCGAATATAGACTGTGGGCCAATTTTGGTTGTTTCATATATTTTGGACTATATTGGCCACAAAGTCCTCTAGGGTTTTGAGTGGTTTGAGGGTTTTTTATTGCCATAAAAACTCCGATGCTTATAGAATTTCAATGAGCATCAGAGCTTTTACCGCCGTGGCCTGTGACAAGAAAACCTAATGCGGCTTCATAAAATGGGGGAGGGGGGATAGATAGGGATATTAAGCACTTCCAGATTCTATATATGGTGCCCAAATTGAGGTACTGAAGTTTGCATGCAGATCGAAGATAAGTGTGTATATTCTGCATTTTGCTATTTTAATTTGTCAGATATTAATACTGCAAAGATAAGAAACCTAGTATGATAAACAAAATCCCAAATTATGTAATGTAATGTAATGTAATTTATTTCTTATATACCGCTACATCCGTTAGGTTCTAAGCGGTTTACAGAAAATATACATTAAGATTAGAAATAAGAAAGGTACTTGAAAAATTCCCTTACTGTCCCGAAGGCTCACAATCTAACTAAAGTACCTGGAGGGTAATAGAGAAGTGAAAAGTAGAGTTATATTATATTATGGTTATATTATTCTGTTTTAGCCACTTATATCTCTGTCCAGAAAAATACAATAAAAATAAAGATTAATAAAAACTGCCAAGCTAGCATGAATTATCTTGTTTGTTTAAATTCAACTTTGTACATAGCTCTTCTTGAGCTCAAGTCTGTTGCTCCCTAATAGAGATATTTAACAAACTCAGTATTTTTTTTAAAAAACAAAGCTTTATGTAAATTGACACAGCAATTATACAATTATTCAGTGGTTGTACAGATGGAAGAAATCATCTGGTCTGTTCTTTACTGTTCAGTAAAACTAATTGCGACCTATTCACTAAAATTAGCTGCCAAACCTGGGAATAACCATATATTAATAGCACAATGCCTAGATAGTAAACATCTGCTAATTTCTGCACTAAACAGATAAAGCAGAAGGAGTTGTGGAATGAATAGGGAATGTACCCTTATAATAAATGCAGAGGATTTTCCAACCTGTTACCTTTTAACATACCAGAGAGCACAGAGAAGTTAATGCTATTTCAAGAGGTATTGCTAACTTCATCTCATTCAGTAAACACACAACAAAGAAAATTTCTTTGTTAAGCAAATCTCAACATGTTGGAAACACTCCCAGCAGTTAATGTAATAGTTTTACAGTTATCTCAGCTAAATTTGGTCATTAATCCTTGATAACTTCAGGACCTTAGAACACATTAGTAAATAGGCCTCCTGGGGGAAAATTCAATGTAGGCTACTGTTAAGATTTTTTTTTTTTTTTAACAGGGTTCCATTTTATACAATATGATTTGATTTATTGGCTTTATATACCACCTAGTATAAAGTTTAAAAGTGGTTTACAAAAACACCCCCCAAAATATAATCAAATACAAATCTCAATACAAATTAAATAAATATAAAAAAGGTAATGATAATAAAATCCATTATTCACAGTCAAACATCAAAGGAAAAAGAAAACAACCAAGATTTATGAAAAACAGAAAACTCAGTTCAGAAATAGTAGAGTGCAAGGTGTTCAAAGGAAAGAGCCAAAATAAGAGAATGTCCTATTCCTAGTGGTAGTCAATTTGATGCACTGTAAAGATGGCAAAGTCAATAAACAACTTTACAAAGACTGCAATACTCTGTTGTGATTTTGAGCTGTAAGTTTGTTGTTAAGATAAAGTGGCAGACCCAACCAAGACACCTTAAATACCAAGCATAAAAGCTTAAAAGAAATCCTTGCAGAAATGGGGAGTCAATTTAGCTCTACCAAGAGAGTGGAGATACATGATCATATTTTTGTTGTTTGTAACTAGATGAACAGCTGTACAAACTGACGTCTTTTCAGCCTTGTCTTGACAAGACCAGCATACAAAGCACTGCAATAATTAAGTCTGCTGATAATAAAAGCATATATCAGTTTTGCAAGGTTTTCCTTAGATAAAGGAAGTCTTAATTGAGAAATAAGTCTGAGTTGAAAATACGAGTATGAGTTAGCAACTGCTTTGAGCTGGACAACAGAGGGGGAAATTCAAAATTTGATTTTTCCTGGATAACAATAATGCAGCACATTGTTCAACACTCAAGAAAAGATGATCATGAAGTCACTCAACCAACAGCTCTGATTTGTTTTTGAGAAATGACATTACATCAGCTTGATTGTGATCCATAAACACAATCAACTGTAAATCATCAGCAAAAAAGATGAAACTAACATTCAAGTCTGTCAAGCAGTATGGCCAAAGGAATCAGATAGCGATTAAAAAGTAAAGGGTACAGGACAAATCCTTGAGGAACTCCCTGACTCAGAATTGACTTACCAATTCTCTAACATGATTCCACTGGACAAACTGAGTCCTATTGGTCAAAGAAGACTAAAACCACTTGAACAGATGCCAAAATTGCCAAGCAAGGCAAGTTGCTCATGATGAGAAACAGTGTCAAAGGCAGTTGTAAGGTCAAATTGAAGCCATAAAGCATCATAACCCTGGTCTCCCTTGACAAAGAGGCCATCAATGATTGAAACCAACAGTTTCCATACATTGAAATTATCTATAGCTGGATTGACATCTGTGCAAGAGATGCTGCATCACAACAAAGTTAGTTGGCCCAATACAATCTTTAAGACTTTGCTCAGAAAGAAAGGTTGGACACTGAAAGGTAACTGAAATGCATTTCACATTTATTATTATTTCCTTTTTTCAAGCATGGTATATTCACTGCCTTTTTAAGTCTATTTAGGACTTCTCCCTGTGCCAAAGAAAGATTAACCAAATAAGCAACTAAAAGAAGTATATAATTCCCTTAACTTGAGTTAGAACAAAAAAGGTAATATGTCTAGGGCAATAGCTGAAGAATGAATACTAGATAAAGCTCTGGACACTTCAAAATCAGATACAGCCTGAAAATCTGACCAAGAATAATAATAATAATAACAGTTTATATACCGCAATACCGTGAAGTTCTATGCGGTTTACAAAAGATTAAACGAAGGTATAAATTGATTGAACTTAAGAGAGGTAGAAGAAAGTGACAAGGTCAAGAAATCGTTATTGAAGAGAAAGAGATGTATGGGTCAGTTGTCTAGATAGCTAGATGTTTTTAGGCACTTCCTGAATTCCTCATAAGTAGTGGGCGAAAGCAATTGTTCTAGATCTTTGCCCCATAATGCTGCTTGATGTGAGAGAAGGTGTTCATGGTGTTTTTTTCAGTTTACAACCTCTAACTGGGGGGGAAACGAAGTTCGAATGTGAGCTTCTCTTGTGTCTGTTGGCTGAGAAGGAGAAAAGGTCAGTTATGTATTTAGGGGCTAGTCTGTATAGCAGGGGCAGGCGAACTTAAACTTTACGCGTGCTTCCATCGGTAGCCAATGCAACTGTCGGAAGTAGGGTGTCATGTGATCAAATTTCTTTACCCCAAAGATTAGTCTGACCGCTGCATTTTGCATTAATTTTAAACGTCGCATATTCTTTTGGGAGATTGCTAAATAGGCGATGTTACAGTAGTCAAGTTGACTTAGTACGAGGGATTGTACCAGAATTCTGAATGCTGACTTATCGAAATATGACTTAATGGATCTAAGTTTCCAGAGAGTGAAAAAACCCTTTCTGATTGAGGAGTCCACCTGGTCTTTCATGGTTAGGCATTGATCCGGAGTTACACCCAGTATCTTCATGGTGGGCTGAATATGGTAACTAAGTTCAGTGATGCATAGTGGTGTTTTGGTGTCAAGCGGATGTGGTGAAGCAACGAAGAATTTCATTTTTTCTGAATTAAGTTTGAGCTTGAAGTCTGTCATCCATTGCTCCATCACGTTTATAGCTTCTGAAGCCTTGGGAATAGTTTCTGAGATAGAGTCAGCAAATGTGATGATAATCGTAAAGTCATTTGCGTAACTGAATAATTTTATCCCCAGCTGGGTTAATTGCACGCCCAGAGAGGACATGTAGACATTGAAAAGCAATGGGGATAGCGGTGACCCTTGCGGCACACCGGATGGATTGCTCCAGGTATCGGAGAGATCATAATTGAAACGTACCTGAAAGGTACGGGATATAAGGAAGCCACGAAACCAGTTCAACACCTCGTCCCTAATACCAATAGCGTCTAGGCATTGTAGCATTTTCCCATGGTCTACCAGATAAAAAGGCAGAGCTCATATCGAATTGCATGACCAGAGCCTTGAGGCCCTTGCTAAACAATAGGCGCAGATTGTCTAAGATAGCCGCAATTACTGTCTCCATGCTGAATAAAGGTCTAAA
The DNA here is from genome assembly GCF_902459505.1 of Geotrypetes seraphini. Classification (NCBI taxonomy): domain Eukaryota; kingdom Metazoa; phylum Chordata; class Amphibia; order Gymnophiona; family Dermophiidae; genus Geotrypetes; species Geotrypetes seraphini. The sequence goes on from NC_047088.1 coordinate 209,778,315, forward strand.
GCCGGATTGAATTTCATGTAAGAGAGAGAACTGATTAAGATATTCCATCAATTGGGTGTGTACCAATCCCTCCATGATTTTTGCAATAAATGGAATGGATGCTACTGGTCTGTAGTTGGTTACTAGAGCTGAAGATTCTTTACTATTTTTTAGGATTGGGGTTATTATTATGTGACCATTATTAGTGAGGAACTTCCCATTTTTTAGGTTATGGGCTAAGTATTGCAGCAATGATAGTTTAAATTCTAATGGCGCCACTTTCATAATTTCTGGGGGGCATGAGTCCAGAACGCAATAAGATTTAGAGTATTTGTTATATAGTTTGGTATAGTTATTCCATTCTAAGTCTTGAAAGGAATTCCAGATCATGTCTGCTGGTATTTCATTTCCTTGTATGTTAGCTATTTGATGATCATTAGGGATCATTTGTTGAACAGTTGATTCTTAGGTTTTTAATTTTTGAATCGAAACGCAGTGCTAAATCATTCGCGGAGGGTAACTTAGTGTTGTGTACAGGTCTGGTGTAACGAGTGGTGTCAAATAAATTTGTGATCAGGTTGAACAGCTCTTTTGTATTGATTCCTTGTGAACCATTGCAAGATAAGTTGATTTTAGTAGAGTAGAATGCTTTACGTTTTTCTTTTATCAGTTGTTTGTAGATTTTTATGTTAGCTCTCCATTTGTTACGGTCTGCCGGTTCTCCTGTTTTTTTCCAAATTCTTTCCAGTCGTCTAGCTAGTTGTTTCGCTTTTAGAAGTTCGGTGTCAAACCATTTGTTATATTTATTTGCACTGCTTTTGTTATTATGTTTAGGGGCAATTTTATCTAAAATAGATGTGCTGGTTGTCGTCCAGTGATCCCAGAAATAGGTTTCTTCTTCTATCTCCGCTTGCAGTTCATATTGTGACCAGTATTCTTCTGGATTAATATAACCTCTTGTGTGAAGAACTGATATCTTTCTCAAAATCAACGAGCAATCCATCAACCCCTAAGATGTAGCATCATCATACACTTTGTTATGAACCAAATCATCAAACCTTCTTCTGATAAAGTGGCATCTTCCAAACAGCTACTTGAATCTGACAAAAACCTCTTTACAATCCTAAATAAAACTGAATCTAAATGGTCATTAACATAATTCTTTTTTGCTAGTAAAATCTGAGAAAAGTAAAATTTCCTCATAATTCTGCACTTGTCTTTCCAATCAGTAGCTTTAAATTTGCACCACTTAGATGCTCAAAATGGCGCAACTAGCATCTTAACATTACTAACCCATGATGAAACCAACTATTCTTTTTGGTAATATGCTTAATAATCTTTGTTTCCATAATATTTTCTCTTATTTCATCCAAACCACAAAACCATTGGTCGATCCCTGTACATAAATCAAAGTCAAATGTAGTAGAGAGATGAGATGTAACTACAATATTCAATTCAGACTCAGTGAGATCTTTACAAACTGTAATTGTTTTAAAGTGTTGCCCACTATTCAGTTTAGATGCTCCTACAAGCCCTGTCTGGATAAAAGAAAAAGTAATAAAATAATGATCTGACCAATAATAATGAGACCCTGTACTAAAATAGCACAACTTGAGGTAAAATAACTTGTGTTAATGGTAACCCATGTTGATAACTGCCCCCCATAGTGCTTTAAGTTGACAGAAACGCTTTGAGCTATCTTACTGTGAATATGACCTACCCTTCTCCTTCTGTTATCTTTCAGACTCATCATGCTGTTAAAATAATTAGGCATTTTTACATTCAGCTTTTCGTTGGTGGCTGGGAGCAGGAATTTACAGACATGAAGGAGAAAGCAGAGAGTCACTAGTGGCCATTAATCAGATTCATTATAACTGAATAGTTAAGGTGAAGTTTAATTTAGTGGACAGGAACATGACTTAGCTGCTTTCTTTCAACTCTGCATGGACTATTATCGCTCGTTTTTTTTGGGTCTCTTCTTTCAAGTACAGTAAAACCTTGGATTGCAAGTAGCTTGGTTTGCAAGTGTTTTGCAAGACAAGCAAAACATTTTATTAAATTTTAACTTGAAATACAAGCAATGTCTTGCAATACACACGTCACAACTGAGCTGATGGTTCTCTCTGATGCTCTGGGAGTGTAGTGACTGTTCTAAATGAATGAGGTCTTGCAATACAAGTACATATAGTATTTTGTATTAAAATTTTGGGGTTGTGAAATGAATTGTCTGAGTTTCCATTATTTCTTATGGGGAAATTCGCTTTGATATGCGAGTGCTTTGGATTACAAGCATGCTTCTGGAACGAATTAGGCTCGCAAACCAAGGTTTGACTGTACTATATTATTTTGTTTCATTTTCCATGGTGACTGTGCATAATTTGGGGATGCATACCTACAAAAAATATTGTGGAGCTTATTTATTAATATGCAGTTAACTCACAGTAATTGCAAAACCTCCGCGTTAACTATTGAAGGTTGAGAAATTACCCCTTGCTAACTGCATCAAAAATAAAGCAAAGCATATAGCTATTACTCTCAGTGCACGGCATCAAATATCCATGTAAACTATTGGCGTCAGCTCATGCTGTTAATTTCTCCATTAAATAGTTAATGCAGTTTAGCCAAGGGGCCACTACATAATCTAAAAATATAGGGCTTGATACAAGTATTCACTGGGTCTTATCTGGGTAGGAGCAGCTACCCAGATAAGGGAGATGAGTTGTTATCAGTGTGGGCTACTGTTAATATTTATTTATTCAATTTTCTATACTGTTCTCCCAGGGGAGCTCAGAATGGTTTACATGAATTTATTCCGGTACTCAAACATTTTTCCCTATCTGTCCCGGCAGGCTCACAATCTCTCTAATGTACCTGGGGCAATGAGGGGGATTAAATGGCTTTCCCAGGGTCACAAGGAGCAGTGTGGGTTTGAACCCACAACCTCAGGGTGCTGAAGCTATCACACTGCGCTAAAATAGCATGACGTGGTTTATTTTACCAAGTCATGCTGTTTTAGCAAAGATTCCCTTTTTATGAAATGAGACCATGAGCTAAAATAGCACAACTTGTGGTAGAATAAACTGTCTTAATGGTAACACATGTTGATTATTTCCCCCTAAATCCCACTCACTGGGTCAAACCCAGATTTTCAAAAGATTGTACCCAGACAGTGCCACTGAAAATATGGTCAGACTACCTCAACACTATTTGGGCAGTCAGGGAGGCATTTGGTGCAGAGCCAAGAGTTAACAGTTAGTGGAAAAATTCAGTCCACTAACCAGGTAACTATTTGGATAAAGATAGAACAGTAAACAGGTTATCCTAACTTTAGCAGGATAATTATCCGAGTCTGAACTGCCAATGCACAGATAAGTCCAGTGGCCAGTTTATATTAAGATTGTTGATTAATCGCATTAACTAGTGCGATGAATGCACTAATTTTCTTCGCCATCAATACACGGCCATTTTTTTATCTGCTGTGGGAGCACTTATCGCCACTTTTTTTGCAGGTGGTAAGAGCTCCTCCATTATCCATGTGCTTACCAGTTAGCATGTGGTATTCTTGCTGCACTAACTAGTTAGCTCAGGAATGCCCACTTTCTTCCCCTAACAAACAGTCTCAAAAAATACAGAATATGATTTAGCACTTGGTTAGAATGTACAAATATAAAAATTAACATCTGACACTTTAATGCAGGAGTGTCCAACCTGCGGCCCAAGGGCCGCATGTGGCCCTGTGAAGTATTTTATGTTGCCCCGGTCGAGGGTGATGCAGTGTTTTCCTCTGCTGCCCCCGGGTGTTTATCATCTTGCCGACTCCCTTCTCTGTCTTGCTGCAGCATTTGTGCGGCCAATTTGGCCCAGGGAAGCCTAAAGGTTGGACACCCCTGCAATGCATACCATTTAGTCCATTAGGTGCTTATTAGTGCCTAATGGAGCTTAGTAAAAGAATCCCTGAATATGATAGTGAATTGATAACATACAAATAATTTGTCTTTAAACATTGAAAAGACAGAAGCAATGTGGATTAGGAAGGGCATATTGGAAGATAACTGTCACTTGGTAATTAGAAGAACAAAATGCAAAAATGTAGATTTCTAGTTGGATGCTGAACTTAGTTTTATACTCATGTGTTTTTTTTTAACTTGCTCAATTGATTTACTTATTTAAGGATGATTTGTCAAATTAAGCCTTTTTTGACCATGAACCAACTTTATACTCTTACACTGAGCGTGTTCATGTCAAGCCTAGATTATGGCATTTACCATATACTCAAATATAAACTGACCCGAATATAAACTGAGGTGACCTTTTTTCCCCAAAAAAGGAAGAAAAAAATGTTTGATTTGAATATAAACCCGGTGGAGGGGGTAAGTATTCTATTCAAGTACCCTGCCAGGCTCTGCCCTCAACCACCTTCCTTCCTCCCTCCCTGCCAGGCTCTGCACCCTGTCCCCCCTCCCTCTTTGCCCTGCCAGACTCTACACCCAACCCAATCCCTCCCTGCCAGGCTCTGAACCCTGCCCTGCCAGACTCTGTACCCTGTCCCCCCTCCCTCCCAATGCTTTGCAAGTCTCCACCAGGCCTGCTGTAAGACCTTGTGGTCCAGCGGTGGGCTGGGACAGAAGGGATCCCTCCCTATCCCAGCTGATTCTCACAATTCTCACCTCCCTCCCACTTCCCCAATTACTTTAGTATAAATAATAACTTTAAACTTCCCAGTGCTCCTGCGGCAAACTGGGGCAGGAATGATCTTTATACGCACCTGCCCCATGCAGAGCCGCTATCTGAATGGCTGCCGTGAGTTCTCGTGACAACCGTAAGTCTGCAGGAACTTGTGAGGTTGCTGTGAGAACTCACGACAGATGGTAGCTCTGCTTAGGGCAGGAGCATATGAAGATCACTCCTGCCTCAGTTCATTGCTGGACCATCAGGGAGTTTAAAGGTACTGTTTATATTAATCAGGGAAGTGGGAGGGAGGTAAGAATTGTGAGAGTTGGCTGGAACAGGATACGGGAGGGATCCCTTTTGTCCCAATCCACCGTTTGCCCACCAGGTCTATGGCAGGCCTGATGGATGTCTGCAACAGGTCTGGGAAGGGTGGGTGGGCGCTGACCCAAACATAAACTGAGACCCCTATTTTGGGTCCATTTTTTGGACCAAAAATCGTGGTTTATATTAGGGTAGTTTATGGTATATTATGGTAGTTATTTTTAGGGTTATTTAAGAGATTTCTAAAATAAATCCAATTATTACAAAATACAATTGTACATCTGTTAGGGGATTTAGGAGGAAGTAATCAAGGTGCAGTGTAATCAAGCTTGATTTACCATGGGCATCACCAACCTGCAGTAAATCAATACCACCAGTTGCTGACACTTGTGGTAAAGGAATAATACTACTGATTCTCCTGGCCACTATAAATAGTACCGCATGACTCTTCTGGCTGACTGTGGGGGCCCCCTGTAGGATGGCATGTGTGCGATTTGAGGGTAGGTAAGCTAATTATTTTTATGGACATGTATGTAGGGGAGCATGATAGCTATTGGGGGGCTGAGTGGTGGGAGTGGTTGCACATGGGGTCCTAAATGATGGCTATACTTTTGAGATGTAGGGGTGGGGCAGAGGACATGTAGACATAGGTGGGGGTTCCAAGAGTAGGGAAGGAGAGACAGAGAGAGGTAGAATGGGTTTGTCTCCCAAGGCCTGTCTCCCAGCTGCATCCCAGCCTGTGGAGGTGAGTCTATTCAATGAATGTAGGTTAGGGGGTGAGAGTGAGTATTTTTGGGTGGGGCTAGAGCTGCTGTGGTGCCCTCTGGCTTATGTGCTGTTCTTCATTGCTCTCCTTTTTGTTAGATGCTTGTATGGTGTAGGGGTTAGGAATGAGGTATAACAATGCAAGTGTGTGTGTGTGTGTGTGTGTGTGTGTGTTACATGCTATGACCTTTTGGATTGATGGCTGCTGGTGGCAAAATACCGCCACAACCCCTCCCCTGGGCTTTCTCATATAATTTAATTGTTGTTCTGGGGTTTGTAGGCACACAGAGGGAGGGGTACTGCACACTGAGGACATGATGGGGAGAGGGAGGTTCCAGGGGTGCTCAGTCAAAATATGCAATGAATTTAAAAATATGAACCCCCCTAAAAAACGTAGTGCGCATAGAATTCCTTTGAGCATCAGAGCTGTTACCGCAATACAGCTGGCACAAAAAACGCACTAGTTTTGTAAAAGGGGGAGGGGGTTAAAGAGCACAGTATATATGTTATAGTAATCAAAAATGAATTCCATTACCAACTGATATGCAATATTTGATTTCTACTGAAAAATATTTAAAAAGGGAAAGAGTTGTGTCTATATTTAATTTGAATAATTACACTGATGCCTTATTGAAAAAATAATGTTTTATACTCAATCAAATACTGATATCAGCATGACTATTACTGAGATTAGAAAATTACACCATCATAACATTGATTGATAGCTGAATTGAAGCTAGTTAGAAAGCATATCCTGCTGTTACTGAAACAGAAACAGAAACACAATGACAGATAAAGGCCAAATGGCTCATCCAGTCTGCCCATCTGCAGCATCCACTATCTCCTCCTTTTCCTAAGAGATCCCATGTGCCTGTCCCACGCTTTCTTAAATTCAGACACTATCTTTGCCTCCACCACCTCTACTTCTATTTGCTATGAAATGTACGTGTTCACATGTTCAATATTGATTTTTATCAGTGCCTAATTTTCAACACTATTTATAAAATTTTCCTCTATGCCACTAATGCCTTTACAGAATAGCCTTATGGAACTTATATGCATAGATGCTAATTTTCATGCATTTATGTGTGCAAAAGTGCATGCACCCTTGAGCATTTGGTTATAGAATTGTCCTTTTTATGTGCTGTTATAACATTTTATAGGGTATACAAATGCAAAAGTGTTGTGCCAGATCTTTCTGTACATAGATATACCTCAGAAAATGTTATAATGCGTAAAAGCAGTTCTATAACAGGGTGCCAAGAATTAGGCATCTGGAGGGTACTCATTTGCCCCTAATACACACACTCCAAGTTGGGCATGACCCATAGTTACATGTGCAACCAAATTAACAAGCCAAATAACATCAATGATTGCATTAACAATAATTGGCCCCTATTAAGAATTGCAAGTGTATCTGGTTGGGCGCTAGTCTATAAACCTGATGTCAGAGGAGGGGCGGGACTGCGACAGAGGATACATCTCCGAAGCGGTACTAAGATCGCTAGCACCACGATCTTGTTTGTAGGCTGTTCCTGGAAGGTAAACAGTGCAAGAAGGCCAGGGGGGTGGAAGCCAGACGCCGGGGGGGGGGGGAAGCAGACAGCAGCACTTCCCGACTGACCCTCCCCCCTCACCCTCTAAAGCAAGTGCGGCAGCTGCCGCTCCTGCTTTAGGGGGCGAGGGGGGAGGGTCAGGCGAATTGGGAAGCCGTTTTTTTTTTTTGTTTTGAACCAATTTGAATCGATTCACCCGAAGAGAATCGGTGAACCAATTCGAATCGTGAATCGGGCAGCACTAGTATGTACTATGTAAGTTAAGCAGATATTTGCATAATAGCACATAGGCAGCATGCTAGCTATTATGCACATAAAGTGTGCATTTATGGGAATAAATATTAGTATTTAAACATGGGCATGCACAAATGCTCAAAGCCTTCTGGTCTCGCTCTCTCCGAGATTCTCAGATTCAGAATCTCGGAGAGAGCGAGACCAGAAGGCTTTGAGCATGCGCAAATGCTCAAAACCCAGACCAGCCCAGCACAGGGAAGAGGGAGGATCTCCCTCGCACCACCCAGCCCAGCCCAGCCCAGGCGAGGGAGGATCTTCGGGCACTGGCACTGGCACGTCCTGTGCATTGGTGCTGGTGCCGGTGCCCAATCGGGTAAGCGATGTCTTTGCAGTGCTGGGGAGGATGTAGGATCACGGGGGAGGGGGGGTGGCGCGAGCGGGGGGGGGGGGAGGATGCCGGTTTGCAGACCAGAAGAGGGAGTAAGCGGGGGTGGCGGGAGGAGGTTATAGCAGCATGCCCGGTATACGCGTGTGCATGCTATATAGATTTTTTTTTACTGCAATGCTTTGTTCCCGTGCGCTATACGCGTATGCGTGTTATACACGTATGCGCGTTATATGCGTGAAAATTCGGTACAGGCTTGTAAGTATGACTTCTGTGGTAAGCAAATTAATGGAAACACTTTTAAAACAGAGAATGGTCAAGTTTCTGGAATCCTGTGGATTACAGGACCAGAGACAACATGGATTCACTAGAGGTAGATCTTGTCAGACAAATATGATCAATTTCTTTGACTGGGTGACCAGAGAATTGGATAGAGGATGTTCACTAGATGTGGTGTATTTAGATTTTAGCAAAGCCTTTGACATTGTTCCACACAGATGTCTAATAAATAAACTGAGTGCCTTCAGGTTGGGTCCCAAAGTGATGGGCTGGGTCAAGAACTGGTTGAGTGGAAGGCAACAGAGGGTAGTGGTCAATAGAGATCGCTCTGAGGAAAGGGATGTTACCAGTGTGCCTCAAGGTTCTATTCTTGGGCCTGTTCTTTTTGACATTTTTATAAACGATATTGCTGAAGGGTTGTCGGGTAAGACTTGCCTCTTTGCAGATGATACCAAAATCTGCAATAGAGTAGACACGCTAGATGGTGTGAATAACATGAAGATCTGGCAAAGCTTGAAGAATGGTCTGAAATTTGGCAGTTAAAATTTAATGCTAAGAAATGCAAGGTCATGCATTTGGGCTGCAAAAACCCGAGTGACTGCACAAGTTTAGGGGTGAAGAACTTATGTGCATGACAGAAGAACGGGACATGGATGTGATAGTATGTGATGATCTTAAGGTGGCCAAACAGGTTGAAAACCCATGCTACGAGGCTAAAACTAACGCCAGCTCAATGCTGGAGTTAGCGTTTAGCGTGCGCTAAAACTGCTTCGCAGCTTAGTAAAAGGAGCCCCTTGTCTGAATTCAAGAGGGCCTGGGATAGGCACGTGGGATTTATGAGAGAGAAAGAGATAACGGTTACTGCAGATGGGCAGACTAGGTGGGTCATTTGGCCTTTATCTGCCATCATGTTTCTATGTTTTCCTTTGATTCTACTTTTTAAGCGGTATATAAAGAATTTTAATAAACATAAACATATACAGAATTGGGGGGAAATGTATATCTAATATTAAGTAGTTTGGGTGTAGGCATTCTTGGATGGATTAATGGCAGTATTGCAGAGTAGGTGTGTAATTTATAAAGTATGCAAACACAAATGCCTATTAACACTGCCTTTGAACAATATAAATTTGTGCATGACATTTGTGAGCTATTGGAGGTGGATCTGAGAGCAAAAAGACAAATGGCATCTATGTTGCTTTCATAAAATATATAAGATCTAAATTTATAATAGAGTGGCCTAATGAAGACATTGGCTGAAAAGCTATGGGGCTCATAATCGAAAGAGAAAAATGTCCAAAAATCGGCCTAAGTCGGCACTTGGACGAACATTTCCCAAATACGTCCAAGTGCCGATAATAAAAATGGGTTTTGGATGTATTTCTAAACGACCTAGGCCTTCATAGTGCCGCTGAACAACCAAAGCTAAACTTGGCGTTTCGGGAGGAATGTCGAGGGCAGGAGTTGGGCGGGACGTGGGCCGGCTTAGACTTAGTCGTACAGCATGTATAACTGAAAATTATACAGCCCAGGATCGACAAAATTGGACGTTATGACTTAGACCATGTAAAACATGATCTAAGTCACAAAAACCCACCTAAAGTCACCAGATAAGCACTGCAAACACATAAAACAGGCCCCCACACAGTACCCCCAGTGATCACCGACCCCCCCCACCCCCATAAAAATATTAATCACACCTTTAAAATTCAGCCTCCAGACCATCATCACCTGGCCGCCTAGCATAGGAAAGCCTAGTCGTCCAGCACAGAGGCGGCTTAAGCCATCTTTGGGGTAGGTTAGGGACTCATGGAGAGGAGGACCCTTGCCCATAAGCCCCTGTAATCACTGCATTGATACTCAAACAAGTGCACTCCCCTATACACCCCCAAACCCTTTTTGTACTGGCATATAGTCCAGATTGGACTATTGCAACTCTGTCTACTTAAGCCTAACTAAGAAAAACCTCCACAGATTCCAACGGATTCAGAATGCTGCGGCCAAGCTCATCTTCGCTAAAAGTAAATTTGACCATGTCTCCCCGCTCCTGGCCAAGCTCCACTGGCTTCCGATAATCGCCAGGGTCCACTATAAATGCGCCTGTTTAACTTTCAAAATCCTATATGGTATCCTCACTCCCTTTATCCCTCTTTCTTGGAATTCCTCAAACCCTAATACCACCAGATCCTCCCACAAATTAAAACTATCCTTCCCTTCGCTAAAAGGCATTTCCCACACAGGAAAGCTAGGGACCTCCCTCCACTTCAAAATCACTGAGCTCTGGAACAACCTTACCTCCCCTCTTCGGAACTTGAGCTCTCTCCAAGTTTTCTGCAAACATCTGAAAACCTGGCTTTTCTCAAAAAATGTAAGTCTCACTCCAACTTAAGAATCAAGGAAACTCTTATATCTTGGCATCCCAAGTCCTGTAAATTTTCTTCACACTTCTACCTCTAACCCTCTGTTGTAGTTCCTTCCTATTTCTCCTATTGTAAACCGCGTCGAGCTCTACGAACGTGGAGATGATGCAGTATACAAACCTAAGGATTAGATTAGATATAAGTGGCTCCTGCAGCCATAAGGGCTATTGGGGTGGTAGATAAGTGGATCTAGGGGATTCTGGAGGTGGTTTGGGGGGCTCACCATAACCTATAAGGGAGCTGTAGTGAGGAGAAGACATTGCACCTTTTTTGTGAAGCTCACAGCAGTGCCCTGTAAGGTACCACACTATTTAGGTGTCATGTCTGGGTGTTCAGTCCATCATTTTGCAGACCCCTCCCACGTCCAACAGGGCTTGGTCTAGGCGTTTTGGACTTGGACGGAATGTTGGACGGAAATGTGGTATAAAGATGGACGATTTAGCGGCTTAGACAATTAGATCGGCAGGATGTATAATTAGACGATTTTCGAAACAAAAAAATTTTAAACATGTTTTTCGAAAATGTGTCCTAGGCTGTTTTTTTACTTTGGATGACTTGCGACTTAGACACAAATGGACTTAGACATCCCTTTCGATTATGCCCCTCCACGTTTCTATTTATTACATCTCTAAGAACAGCCACTGAGGTCTGCCTGAAATATTATACATAGTGAATATATTTTGGGCATTCATAAAATAGTTATCTTGTTGATTTCTTACATAGTTGTCCTATATGTGAAGGCATTTTGGGTGCAGCTATAAAAAACAGTGTATTAGTGTAAACTTATGGTGGCCATTTGCACTTTTCCTTAAAGCAGGTATAAATGTCTGCGTCTACTTTCCAATGGGGTAACTGTATAAAAGTTGCCTTAATAAAGTAGCCTTAATAAAGTAGCTGAAAACCATGAGCCTATGCAGAGCTTAATTTGTAGATAAAAAAGAAGTAGAATGGTGGACCTAGGAGCGGTTTGGTCAGGCTAGGAGCAACGGGAGAAGGGCTGGATTAGAAAGTAGGGACTGTTCTCTATTCTCCAGGCTCTCCACTTCTCTTCCTCTTCCCTGCAGACTGCTTAGAAAGGGGAGGAAGAGCATAATGCTCCTGCTGCGTTGGAGTCTAAAAGAAAAAAATGCCCTGGGCCTATATGCCTTCACTCCCTCTTTACTGCCATACAGTAATTTTCTTTGTAGCTAAAGGAAGTGTGTTGATTAGGCAGTCATTTTTAGCTTTTATGTTGACATGATAACATGACTTTATGCTTGCTTATTTCCAAATGTTTATGATGTAAGGCACATTCTATTCATGAAACTATTGGCAAATTGACCCTAGATATCATTGCCTGGCCCTGGATCTTATACAGCAGTGTCCTTGATACTAGAGCTGGAAAAAAAAAAACCGTCACTAGACAATTAAACTGAACCATTGATACATGCCTTTCATAGGCAGCTTTTTAGTCTTTCCTGCTCTTTATAGAACAATAGAAAGATTAAACAAGGTTAATTTCATTGTACTGTACAGTGTATGTGTTTTGGAGCTCCTCTTCAAAGTGCATCTTTTAAAAGACCTATTTATCCTTCAAAAGAAAAATTAAAGATTCTGTTTTGATTAGACAGTTAATTATTTATTTTTTAGATGCTTGGTGATAGGGTTTCTCCCCATTTATTATGGCATAAGAGGTCATATAGGGTCTCATTTTCAAAGCACTTAAACATACAAATTACCATAGTAATCTGAGGTTCTTTTTGTGTCTAAGTGCTTTGAAAATGAGCCCCATAGCATCATTTATCTTGCAAAAGTATTGGGGGATTTTATAATCCAAATTGATAGACATATTACAGCACACCAGATATAGCAGTGATAGAATTGAAATACTATCAATAGCAGTTGATAGGCTGGAGAAGATAAAGTACATGGATTTACAAATAAAAATCTGGAAAAAGAAATCAGCGAACTTACCCCCTCCCCCTTTTTACAAAGCTGTACTGCCAGGTGCCATGCAGCAAATGCTCTGATGCCCATTCAGTTCCTATGGGTGTTAGAGCGTTTACCATGCCAGCCCCTGCTGCCAGCTTTAGAAAAAGAGGGGGTTAGTGTTTTCAGCTTAAATAATTCTATCACCTTTTGAGCTACAAAAATGAACCCTTGTTGGAACTGAATGTGTTATACAGTGAGAATTCTATAATTTTGTAGGTTTTTGGCTAAAACTTGAAATTGTGGAGGACACAACCAGGGCAGGATTAACCAATAGGCCAAGTAGGCACGTGCCTAGGGCCCAAAATAGTCAGGGGGCCCGATGAAGGAAGGCATCAACATTGTTTTTTCCAAACGGCAAAGGGCCCCTCCAGCATCGATCAGCAACGCGGGCCCCCCCCCCCCCCCGATCGGCAACGCAGGCCCCACCCCGATCGGCAACACGGCCCCCCTCCATCAACGGAAAGTAAGACAAGCAAGCAACGCGGGTAAGAAAGGCAATGGGAACTGTAATTGTGCAAGCGGTGCTGCTTGCCCAAAGCTTCCCTCTGACCCAGCTTCCTGTTTCTGCCTGGGCGCATGGTGGGGTGGGGCGGAACAGGGGGCTTAGTGTACTTGTGTGCCTAGGGGCCCTCGATGAATTAATCCTGCCCTGGACACAATCAGACCCAAGACTGTCATGGCTTTTCAAACTTTTATCATTTTTTTTCTCTCTATCTATGGCAGGGGTGCCCACACTTTTTGGGCTTGCGAGCTAATTTTAAAATGACCAAGTCAAAATGATCTACCAACAATAAAATTTTTAAAAAACACAACGCACACTGTACGCATAGAAAATGTTAATTATCATTCCTATTCCAGGGTTTTTCAAAGAGGTCAAAGCAGATGACTCTATGCACTATCACCTCAGTAACAACCATACAAAAATAGACAAATATACCCCCTCCCTTTTTACTAAACCACGATAGCAATTTTTAGAGCGCAGGGAGCTGCGCTGAATGCCCAGCGCTGCTCTTGACGCTCATAGGCTCCCTGCGCTAAAAAACTCTATTGCGGTTTAGTAAAAGGGGACCTTAGTGTAAAATATAGACAGCAGATATAAATTCAGACACATTTTGATCACTAAATTTAAAATAAAATCATTTTTCCTACCTTGTCTGGTGATTTCATGAGTCTCTGGTTGCACTTTCTTCTTCTGACTGTGCATCCAATCTTTCTTCCCTTTTAGCCTGTATGCTTCCTCTCCTCCACACCTCATTCCCTCCCCCCAACTTTTCCTTCCTCTCTCCCCGCCATTTCTTTCTCTCTGCCTCCCTTTCCTTTTTTTCTGTTTCTCTTCTTTCCTTCTATCTCCCTGCCTGCCCTTTTTCTTTCTTTCTCCCTGCCCTCCCCCAAGACACTGCCACTGCTATCGGGGACCAGGACCCAAACTGCCATCGGGGACCAGGACCCAAACCGCCACCAATAACAGGCCCGAAAGCCGACGCCAATAACAGGCCCAAAAGCCGACGACGCCCCAACCTCTCCCTGCTTCGGCCGACCAGCATCGCGACGAGCTGTTGGGGGAAATGCTGCCGGGTCCTGCCTTCGCGGAAACAGAAAGTAGGTAGGACCTGGCAGCAAGAAGACGAAATGCTTCACTAACATGTCTCCCGCCTTAGCCCGTAGCGAACGCTTGCTTCAGGGCTCTCAACATGTGTGTGCCGGCTTCCCTTCTCCCCCCCCCCCCCAGACATAACTTCCGGCTTCGGAGGGAAGAGAAGGGAAGCCGGCACGCACACATTAGAGCCACGGAGCATAAGTTCGCTATGGGCTGAAATCTCCAAGCCGTTTTTTTTTGTGTTTTTTTAATGTTTAGCAGCGGCAGCAGCAGCAGATGACAGCTGGGCGGACCGCCCAGCTAAAAGGCCCTAGAGAGAACACTGGAGAGGAAGGCTGATCGGCCTGGTAGATCAGGATGGCAACACGAGTCTATCACGGAGCCCGGGATGGGCTCCGCGATCGACTCGCGTTGCCTTCCTGAGCTACTGGTTGATCGCGATTGACGTGTTGGGCACCCCTGATCTATGGGGTCATTTTACTAAGGCAAGCTAGCCGTTTTAGCATGCGCTAAATTTTTTTGGGTGCTAAACGCTAATGCGTCCATTATATCCTATGGACACGTTAGCGTTTAGCGTGCGCTAAAACGGCTAGCGCGCCTTAGTAAAAGGACCCCTATATGAGGGTTATTCAAAGAGTTTCCTTACTTTAATATTTTTGTGGGAAATGGTTCGGGCAGGAGAAGTGGTAAGAGGGTGTGTTGTAAAATGTCATGGGAAAAATGTATCACAAAACAGGGTGATTATGTGGAAAAGTGATGTAATTTGCTTTTGAGATATTTAATAAAGAGTGTTTAAAAAATAAAAGTGTAGAAACTTTAGGAAGATCCCTCATATATATATAGTGCCAAGTGTTTGTGATTGCCTTTAATAAGATCCACTTCAGATCTTCTTAGAAAATGCAGACTATCAAGAGGAATAAATAACAATTGGGTGTGAAATGGGTAGAATTGTCAACATAACCAATGATATAAAGTATTTTGTTTTTGTTGACTATCAAAATGGTTAACCTATTGAACAAATTTGGCTGTTTGCTATTTGAAATTCTTTCATTATTTCTTCAGATCAATAAATAATTGATAGAAGAAATCCCTCATGACAACAGTATGCATAATATAAATATTTTGTTATTAAACATTTAAAGAAACGATTCATACAGTTAATCATCTTAGTTAAACATATCATATGCCAAGTATGAGGCGGTACTGAAAAGTTCTCAGTCCAAACAACCTCCTAAATTCTGAGTGTTATTTTGCCTCTGTAGCTGAAAAGAGTGTTCTCTTATTTTGTTAAGTGTCAATCTGCAGAAACAAAATTCTCTGTTTTGACATGGTTTCCGATCATTGATTGGACCATATCCATGTCATTCTCTTCTTGGTTGGGCTCATAACTTTTCAACACCCTCTCGTATGATCCACTTGCAGAAATATAAGTAATTATATCATCTGCTTTTCTGTTTGGGAGAAAGAATAGTTTACATTTGTCAATTTTTTTTGCTGTGGTTCAACTTCACACTTCCTGATCTGTTTTAGTATAAGTCCAAAATTTGACAAAACTAAACCCCAATACAGCTATGTGCTACTCAATCTAATCTTTTTTCATGCTTTCCTCTTCTCTTTCTTATTCTCCTTGTCTATTGATTTTTATTATTTTACTAGTCTTTGAGCCCATTACATTAACGGGTGCTAGAACATATGTAATGTAATGTAATGTAATTTATTTCTTATATACCGCTACATCCGTTAGGTTCTAAGCGGTTTGAAGAAAATATACATTAAGATTATAAATGAGAAATAAGAAGGTACTTAAAAAATTCCCTTACTGTCCCGAAGGCTCACAATCTAACTAAAGTACCTGGAAATTAATAAAGAAGAGAAAATAAAGATGGTTGAAAAAAGAAAAATTCTATGTGAACTTATAGGATGGAAATTAAACTGACAGTGAAGAACTGTATGAAAAATACATATGGAATGCAGTTATGTGTGTGTGTGTGTGTGTCTGTCTTTCTTTCTCTCTCTCTCCTTAGCCGCTTTCTTTCTTTCTGCCTTCCTTTTTCCTTGGTTGTCCATCACCACCCCTTGCCTGCTCCCCCTGTCCATTTTCCCTTCCTTTTACCTCCACTGTGTCCACCACCACCCCTTCACTGCTCTCCTTATGCAGCAGCCCTTCTCCCTTTGTTTTACCTCCCCCCTGTCCAGCAGCACCTCTTTCCTTCTCCCCCTGTCCAACATTAGTCCTCCGTTCCTTTTTCTTCACCTCCCCTGTCCATCAGCATCTCTTTCCTTCTTCCCCTGTCCAGCAGTAGGCATCCCTTCCTTTTTTATCCTCCCTCCTCCTTCTTATCCTCCCTCCTCCTTCTTATCCCTATGATACTCTTACCTTGCTCTGCCCCTGATCAGAGGTTCCCGACAGCTGGCCAGTTTCACCCATTGGAAAAGTTCTCACTGCCGCATCCCGCACCCCTCCTGACGCGGCTCCCGCTGTCCTTTCTGTCTGTCTCTGTCCCGGCCCCCTTTGCCTGTCTGTCTTTCTATGTATCTCCCTGACCCTGTGTCTTTCTTCTTTCCTTTCTGTCTCCCTTCCTCCCTCTGTCTGTCTGTCCAAAGCAGCATTTCATCCCCCTCCATTTCCCTCCCCCCACACCAGTTCCCTGTGCACCTGCCCCTGTGTCTTTCTTATTTTCTTTGTGTTTCCCTTCCTCTCTCTGTCTGTCTGTCCAAAGCAGCATTCCCTTCCCCTCCATTTCCCTCCCCCACCACCAGTTCCCTGTGCAGCAGCATTAGCGTTTCCTCTACCCCCCCTTTCCCTTCCCGCGGTCCGGACAACAAAGGTGGTGATTCCAGCAGCGCTTGCATCAGTCTCCACACGCTGCTTCGGGCCCTTCTACTGCCCTGATTTACTCTGGCACATCCCTGATGACATCATCAGAGACACGGCAGAGCAAATCAGGGCAGTAGAAGGGCCCGAAGCAGCGCGTGAAGAGTGATGCACACGCTGCTGGAATCGCCATTTGGGCCTGCGGGAAGAGAAGGGGGTGGGCGGCAAAGGAGAAACGGAGATCGGCGGCGGCAGGAGAAATGGAGATCGGCGGCGGCGGCAGGAGGAACGGAGATCGTCATCTGGCTGCGGTCCGGCTTGTGGCGGTGATGTATTAGTGCGCATGCGCACTCCTTCGGCCACAGACCTACAGCGCACAGAACACGAAAATAGGAGTGCGCATGCGCGGCTAGCTCTTTATTATATTAGATACCATCTTGCTGTATGTTGTCACTAAAGATAGTGTATCATCTATAATAATAAAATGCTAAGAGTGCATGCGCACGCTTATTACCATGTTCCCTGATCCCTGATCTGTAGATCAGTGGTCGGCAGGAGTGAGCATGCGCAACACCAGGACTCCAGGATGCCTTTGGTTCCGCGGGCTTCTCAAGCAGCGGCGGTGGCAGGGATGGCAGAAACATTAATGAGGCGGCTGTCGGCTTCATGCGCGCACGGAGGCTGTCGGTGCCTGCAGGCCGCGGAGGCCGTTGGTGCCTTCAGGCCACGGCGGCTGTCGGTGCCTGAAGGACACGACGGCTGTCGGCGCCTGCAGGCCACGGCGGCTTAAGGCGGCTCTCGGCTTCAGACGCATGTGGCATCTGTCAGCACCTGCAGGCTGCGGTGGCATGAGGCGGCTGTTGGCGGAGGGCAGACGCGAACAGAGGTAAGGGGTGCTGCTGGACAGGGGAAGAGATGCTGATGGACGGGGGGGCAGAAAAAGGAAGGGAGGCATACTGCTGGACAGGGGGAGCAGGAAAGAGGTGCTGCTGGACAGGGGAAGAGGTGCTGATGGACGGGGAAGTGGAAGGAAGGCCTACTGTTGGACAGGGGGAGCAGGAAAGAGGTGCTGCGGGGGAGGTAAAACAAAGGGAGAAGGGCTGCTGCTGTGAAAGGGTGGTGGTGGACACAGGGGAGGTAAAAGGAAGGGAGAATGGACAGGGGTAGCAGGCAAGGGGTGGTGGTGGACAGCCGAGGAAAAAGAAAGACAGAAATACAGAAAGCGGCTAAGGAGAGAGAGAGAGAGAGAGAGAGAAAGAAATAAAGACAGACACACACACATATATTCTAGCACCCGTTAATGTAACGGGCTAAAGACTAGTGTTTCATTAAATAAATAAACCTGCAATTTTGTCTTCATATTTTATCTTGCTATTCCGTAAATCACTGAGAAAACCCGTGCTGCCATTATGCCTACAGTCAACATAAGGCTTATTTTTTTTTTTTATTGTGCATCTTTTGTGATGGGTTAACACTGACACTTTGAATTGCAAAGTTAAGAAATACCATACTTTGGATGAAATGCAAGAAGAAATTTGAAGAAGATTATAATGGATTTAGGAAACAAATTAACTCTCTCTCCCCCCCTTTTTTACTAAGCCCTGGTGGAAGTTTCTACTGTTGCCCAGAGCACTAAATGCTCCGACGCTGCTCTGATGCTCATAGAATTCCTATGTATGTCGGAGCATTTAGCGCCCTGGGCAGCAGTAGAAACCTCTACTGCAGCTTAGTAAAAGGGGGCTTAAATGAGGTTTCAGAATATCAGCTTGGTCAGTGGGCATTTGGTTAGGTGAGGTGTCTCCCAAGAATACTGCATGAAATAGATGAAGGATTTAACTGTGGCTTATTTGCACATACAAATAAGAAAACTAGGCTCCATGAAGCAAGCTAGGATGTTAAAGCAATCTCTTCACCGAGCTTAATCCTGAGAGGAAGAAGGTCTAAAGTGTACTCTTTGGTATATTGCTACTTATATGTGACTGGGATTGGACACTTAGAAACAAAATACTGGGCTTGATAGACCTTTAGTCTGACCCAATATGGCAATGCTTATGTTCTTATGGATTTTTTCTCTAACCTTTTCTCTCATATCTTCAGGAGAGCAGGCCAATCCAGCTGAGTCAGTTATCATGGCTGAGGTTTCATGTTTACTGTTCAGAGACTGCCAAGGGGCCTTTTGGAATATATACTCTCTTGTATGTGGCATCTGACCAAAAATCACGCTAAAGTAATATCTCAGCTGCCATTAAAAATAAGGCCTTTATTTGTGGATGAGGAAAATGACTTATTCTCTGTGGGGCCTTTACAAAATTTCTTAAAATGTGCCTATTTTATGCCACCTTTTAAGCCAACTTAAGGGCCTTCTTTACAAAGTCATTCTAGTGGAAGCAAAGCAGCAAAAGCTTTGAAGCCTTTAAAATCACTATGGGCTTCGGGGCAGTTACCACAGCAGCTTGTGCTAATCAGCTTTGTAAAGAGGCCCTAAAATACTTGAGGCTAGCTATCCACTGATATTCAGACACACATCATTGGCAGTGCTTTTAAATATCAACACTAACCAGCCATTTTAGAATTGGGCTGATGAGAGTAGGCAACGGGGGCAGGGCTAGGGTGGGATTGAGGGTGGGGCAGGTGCGTAACAGGATGTGGATGGGTGGGCCTAGGGTGGGTCTAGGGGGTCTGAATTTTACTAAAGTAAAATCTGGCAACCCTAAATAAAATGAATCAACTGAGTCAGTTCTGCTGTCTGGTAAAATGTGTTCTTAATTGCCTTTTTTCCTTTCATGTGTATGAAAACAGCAAGACAAGTCTACTATATCCAATGTGGAACAAAAGATATCAAGCAGACCATAGGAGTGTTATGGGGGTAGAGTCAAGGAGGAGCCATATGGATGTCAGCCATTTCTTTATTTAAAACATTTTAATCCGCCTTTATCCAAGGCCGCTCACAATATTACATACATATGTCAAGACATGCACAACCTAAAGATCTCTACATAAGCAGAAATCATAAGATTATACCATCTCAACCCATAAATTACATCTCAGCCACTCATCCACTACCTTACTTCAATCAAGCAGCACAAATCTAATAACCTGCAAAAAAGATGCTATTCAGAAAGTAAAAATGAACTCAAGAAGCAGAACATTAGCCC
The DNA here is from genome assembly GCF_902459505.1 of Geotrypetes seraphini. Lineage (NCBI taxonomy): Eukaryota > Metazoa > Chordata > Amphibia > Gymnophiona > Dermophiidae > Geotrypetes > Geotrypetes seraphini. The sequence goes on from NC_047088.1 coordinate 209,798,463, forward strand.
AGAAAAACTTGAATAAACAAATGGGCCTTGAACAACTTTCTATATTGCAATAGATTTCTACAAAACTGTAAAGTACCAGACAAAGCATTCCACATAAATGATCAAGCTATAGAGAAACATGAATTTTTGGTTCATACATATCGTAAAACATTCCCCTTTGATGTGTCTAACAACCAAAAATTCTGTGACCTCAGCGTCCTTGGCGGAGTATATATTGTGATGCCCATTTAGCTAACGAGGTATATAAGGTTTCATAGCTGTTCTAACTTTAACTGGTTTGCTATATGGGTACTTTCACTGAATATTATTGTAGTCCTGGGAGGCTGCCTGTGCTCTCCCTCCACCTCCTCCCCATGAATATTGTCCCCCTTCTTCCCTCACCTTCAAACAAGATACTCCTTCCTCCCCCACCCCCAGCAAGACTCTTCTTGCCACACCAAAGAAGTCTCTTCCCATGCCAAAGAAGTCTCTTCCTTCTTCCCTACCCCTGAATAAGATCTCCCCTTTTTCCATTTCCCGTTAACAAGATCCCAACCCCCCTTCTTCCATGTCCCACTGGACAAGATCACTTTTTTTCTCCCCTCCTTCTTCTTCCATAGCCTGGCATTGGATATTGGAGCTTAATTCTGCCCATAGCAGTCAGTATTTAAAAAAAAAAAAAAAAAATGCTGAATATGGACTAGTACATGTCCTTCTAGGTGCATATTTGTTGTTGCAATTTTATAGATATTTCAGTGTGTAAAAGCACATAGAAAATGTTTTTTTTCAAAATTTCCTGCATATGATCATTTTTTTTCTTTTATTCCAGTTGAGTTAATCTATAGAAATTATTCATTTTTATTTTTCTCCTTCCCAAACTAGATATGAATTATTCACTAATTTACCTTCAGAACAGACATGTGTCTATGGAATTTCATCTGGAGTTTATGTAAAATTATGCAGAGTTCATTTTCAGGATAGAAAATAATTTCCATCCTTAGTGGCCCTTTTACTAAAGAGCAGTAGGTTCTGCATTTACTGTACATTAACAGCAAAGATTAATGTATGGTAAGTACAAAATTTATGCAGAAAATGTGAGTGGGGGTAGGTGGCCTGCTTATACTGCACAAGGAATCCAGTTAGTGCACAGCAGGCAATGCATGAAACACAGGTGGACCCACTGCAATTGAAAGTACATAAGATCTGCCGTGCAGGTGCATCCCCCTCCTTAGCTCTTCCCAAATTCAAGCCCCATCCCCAGTCAAGATCCCATACCCTACTATAGGCCTTGCCCAGCTGATTCTATCCCCCATGACAATCCTGATATTCCCACGTCAGACTCTCAACATTACCTGATACCATTCCCTGAACTCCTGATCAGGAAATCATATTTCTTAAAATACCCCTTCCCCCCCCCAATCAATCAATCAATCATGTCCTCTGAACCCCAATCAGAATCCTGAGATCCTGATACAATAACCCTACCCCTGACATCAAAACCTTGCCAACTGACAGAAAAACTCTAGAATCCTATCCTCTCTCCACCCTCTGAACCTCCTTGGACCTACCTAGTCATGTGAGTCTCTGGTGGCAGAAATCCTCCTCCACTGCCACAAGGATGCACATACTACTACTATAAATTATTTCTATAGTGCTACCAGACACACGCAGCGCTGTACAGAGTCAAAAAGAGTAAGAAAACAGTCCCTGCTCAAAAGAGCTTACTATCTAAACAGGGAATACATACAAACAAGATGTCATGGATACAGTTAAGGGAACGGTTAATATTGTAATATTGCAGATAGGAGGTCATCAATGCCATTTTGGATGATGGTGCCAAACCAGGTAGCAGCAGTTGAGGATCACAGCTGCCAGAGACTCAAAAGACCACCAGTGCTGACCTCCAGTAGATCCCTTGGAAATCAGGGGTGAAGAGGGGAGGGCTTTGAAAAATTGCAAGCAGACTTTAGGAAATTAGAAGACTGCTCATCCAAATGGCAGATGAAATTTAATGTGGACAAATGCAAAGTGATGCACATTGGGAAGAATAACCCAAATCACAGTTACCTGATGCTAGAGAACACTTTGGGGGTTAGTGCCCAAGAAAAGAATCTGGGTGTCATCATAGACAATATGATGGAACTTTTCACCTAATGTGCGATAGCGGCCACAAAAGCAAACAGGATGCTAGGAATTATTTTAAAAGGGATGGTTAACAAGACTAAGAATGTCCTAATGCCCCTGTATCGCTCTATGTTATAACCTCACCTAGAGTATTGTGTTCAGTTCTGGTCTCCTTATCTTAAGAAAGATATAGCGACACTAGAAAAGGTTCAAAGAAGAGTGACCAAGATGATAAAGGGGATGGAACTCCTCTCATATAAGGAAAGACTAAAAAGGTTGAGGCTTTTCAGCTTGGAAAAGAGATGGCTGAGGAGAGATATGATTGAAATTACAAAATCTGAGTAGATTGATTTTTCACTCCATCAAAAATTACAGAGACTAGGGGACACTCAATGAAGTTACAGGGAAATACTTTTAAAACCAATAGAAGGAAATATTTTTTCACTCAGAGAATAGTTAAGTTGTGGAACTCATTACCAGAGGTTGTAGTAAGAGCGAATAGTGTAGCTGGTTTTTAGAAAGGTTTGGACAATTTCCTGGAAGAAAAGTCCATAGTCTGTTATCGAGAAAGACATGGGGAAAGCCACTGCTTGACCTGGATCGGCAGCATGGAATGTTGCTACTCCTTGGGCTTTGGTCAGGTACTAGGGACATGGATTGGCCACTGTGAGAATGGACTACTGGATTTGATGGATCATTGGTTTGACCCAGTAAGGCTATTCTTATGTTTATACCAGAGGTGTGGTTTTGATGTTGAGGCAGGGTTGTTGTGTAAGGTGTGTCAGGTTTCTGACTGTGGAATTCAATGGACATGATTGCTTCATTGGGGGTTCAGGGGAAGTGACCAGGTATGTTGAGAAATTGGGAAAAGAGATTGAGGATGGATGATACTGCCCATGTGTTAGCTGTGATAGCTGGCTACACTCCTCACCTGCCCATGTCATGCTCAGTTCCTACTCCATAACCTCGGGTTTGGTTTGATGCTATTAGTTTTAACTCCTGGTAGACATTAGTGCTTGTCTGCCCTACTGTCTATTGTATGGAAAATCCCACCATAGCTCCTTACTGCAGTTTATTAAAAAGGTCCCTAAAAGTAATATTTCAATATAAATATCTAAAGGTTTAACTAAAGATGAAATTATTTCTTCTACCAAAAGTTCAACCTATTGTCCTAAATATTTTGCTTTTTTTACAGAAAGGGTGGTAGACTGTAGAAAAGTCTCCTAGATAGTGTGGAACAGTGTGTAATAATGTGGACAGTGTGGAATAGTCTCCTGGAAGAGGTGGTGGAGACTGAGACTGTGTCTGAGTTCAAGAAAGCGTGGGATAGGCATGTGGGATCTCTTTGCGAGAGGAAGAGATAACGATTACTGCAGATGGGCAGGCTGGATGGGCCATTTAGCCTTTAATTGCCATAATGTTTATATGTTTCTATTATTGCATCACTTTAAGGCAGCATTCAATCTGTACCTACTTGGATCTTTGGGACCCTCCAATGACAGGTCCTTGCTTGTTGAAATTCTACTTCCCCACTGTATATCAGGAGAGTTCCACCCTGCTTGTGATGCCAAGTGAAGGGCACCAAAGCAAGTTGCTCAGGGTACCACAATCCCTTGAGCTGGCCCAGCAGCCCACTGTAGCATGTGGCTTGTAAGCCACTCATCGTAATAGCCTATGCAGCCTCCAGCATTGAATATACAGGTTAATATAGCAAGCAGGAATGGTTCAACGTTTAATCATGATGTACATCAATTACTGCAGTTCTCTATTTCTTGGAATAAGTATATAATTAATAAGTAAATTGCAGGTTATTGGAGCAAAATTAATTGTTAAAGCAAAAAAGTATGATAAGAGATTTTCCAATTTTGCAGATGTTACATTGTCTCCCAGTGAAAGCTCAATCTAAATTTAAATTTATTTGTTTTGTTTTTTAAGATATTGAATGACTTTGCATCAGATGAATCTGTGCTTTGATTTCTCTTCTCATAGTAGAATGTTACTTTTTCAGGGGAATGTGTCCCTTTAAAGGAATTAGGTTTCAGAGAGCTATCAAAGACTTTTTCAGTTGTTTAGTTGCAGTAGAATGGAATTATCTACCAATGGCATTGAGATCTCTATCAACTTGTGGTTATTTCTGATTGAAAAATACATGGAAGGTCATTTACGAAGGATGTCTAAGTCTGACTTTGGATGTTTCCTGCAAAATGTCCAAAGCCAGAGGCGGACAAATGTCCTTTTTCAAATGGGACGTATATATATATATCTTCTCTTTTTTTAAAATGCTCTACTTGGATAGGCTTACCATATGGCTCCAGAAAAAGGAAGACGGATTTAGACATCCAGTTTTACTTCCTTTCACAGCAATGGAAGTAAAACCCGGATGCCTCAATCTGTCCTCCTTTTTCTGGAGCCATATGGAAACCATATATTTGGATGTCTTGGCCACCAAAAACATCTAGGCCACCAGGAAGTCTAACTTTATTTGCCATTTTCGACCACAGAATGTCCAAGTTAGAAATGTCCAAACAGGTGGGACCAAGATTAGGGTTATCAGATGTCCGAATTTCCCCAGACATGTCCTCTTTTTTGAGGACATGTTAGGGGGTCTGGATGGCTTTTCAAAACCCAGCATTTTGGGTTTTGAAAAGCTTCCCGCTAGCAGTGTCATTGGGACAGCATCCACACAAGCAAGGATGCAACATGGTAACATCATAACACATGTGGGCATGTGTGCAACATCATTGCGTCACACCAGCACATGCGCAGATGCCCTCCCGACAAGCGACCAGGTTGAGGGGGAAAGGCTGGGGTGGAACTGGGCGTGACTCGGGCAGATTGGGACAGGCATGGGGGCAGGGCCATGGGTCCGCATTTTTGTTCCTGGAAATCTGGTAACCCTAACCAAAATGGCATTGAAGATGGGCATGTGTGCAGAGCTCTCTCGCTGATAGGGATTTGGCGAGACGGTGCAGCTCCCTTTGGTGTTTTAATTTTTTTAGCTATGGGGAAGCGGAAAGAGGTTTCCTGGCCTGGCCTTCCAGCGGCTATAACCCCGAGATGCCTCATACAAACAACTATTTTTGGCATAGTTTCTCACCATGTGACGGAGGTGCTTCTGGTTTCGGGTGGAACGCTTGATTCAATGGTGGACCTTAGTACTGACTTCTATTTGTCTTCCCAAGAGGAGCTGATGATGCCATGCCCTGGAGGAGTGGCGAAGGAAAACTTGGTAGAGAATTTCCCTATTGTGGCCCTGAGATCAGCACCCCGCGTGGAAGTTAAGGAAGGATTTACCTATGCAGTTTGGAGAGATGGTGAAACCTGCTATTATTAATATGGATGCACTGTGGAGGGCTATCGAAGTTATGGACTTCAACCTTAAAAAAGTAGTATCTATGTTGAGGAATGAATGTGGTACTATCAACTCCATGGTGAACACTCAAAGTGAAATACTGCGAGAACATGGTGAGAGTATTAAAAATCATGAAGAATAACTTAATCAAGTTAAAAAGTTAGAAGTAGATATTATCAAGGAGAGGTCTTATATACAGAAAAAGTTGAAATTCATGGAGAATATACAGAGGAAGAATAATTTGAGAATGTTAAACTTTCCAAAATATCCAATAGTGTCTGCTGTTGAGATGGTACAGAGATATTTGTGTGAGATATTATTAATTCCAGCAGAGAGTTTACCACCAATTCTGAGAGCTTAGTATCTCACTATTAAGGGCCAACCACAAAGCTCTTCTCCAACTGGCAATACTAGAAAGGTTTGTGGAGAGATGAACTTAACCAATGCTCTGGAAAATTATCTGGAAATAATCACTGAGAGAACTAATCTTATAATGATGTTTGCTTTGGAATATGAGAGAGATTTAATTCTTTGAACCTATTTCAGACATATTAATGAGCAACATTTTAAGGTAGGGGATTCTGGGGGCTGGAGGAGTCCGGAAGGTTGGAGAGGGGGTCCGGCAGGGGGGATGCCTGTGATGTTCGGGGGAGTAGGGTGGGAGTTTTGGCAGGAGGGACTGGGCATCCGTCCTGCCGGTGATGTATGGGGGGGGGGATGTTCTGGTAAGAGGGACTAGGCATCCCTCCTGCCAGCAATGTTCGGTGGGGACGAGCGGCCGCAGCCACTAAACTTATTGCGGTAGGGAGATCCCTTATTCAGCTCAGTGGCCGCATCTGCTTACAATGTAGGCCAGCATTTTGTTGCCATACATTGTAGGCGTCTACCGTAGGCCTACGGTGGTGCATAGAGCCACCTAGGCCTGCCTAACGATACTTCTGGGCCAAGGCATGCCCATGCCTAGCCTTATGCAAGCTTAGGCGGGCCTACGTGCCTCCCTAGGCTCCCAGAGGCACCTACAATATAGGCGGCCTGCCTTAGGAGGTTTAATTAAAAAAAAAAAAAGGGCATCCCAATTGGCTGGTTAGACAGCAGTTAGCCGCCTACAATCAGGATGCCATTTATAGAATTTGGCCTAAAATGTCCAAGTCTAACCCAGCCCACAGCCTCCCCACATACTACCCAAAACATGCCTCTAACACACCTCTTTCTGAGTTGGACACTTTGGAGGGTGAACAGCCTGCAAAATATCTAAGTTCTTTGTTTCAATTATTGGTACTTGGACGTTTTGCAAAAAGGCAATTTATCCGCCTCTGGCTTTGGAAATTTTTTGTGTTTTGAAAATTCCCCTAATAGTTTTATGATAATTTTATTGTAGATGGTTTGATCTTGGATATGTCTTGCCTCTTAATTTATAATCCACTCTCAACTTGAAAGGGAATGTAGCAGAATATAAGACTCAAGTAACATAAAATAACATAGCGTACTTTATATAAAATTACTTAATACATAACAGCTTGATTCACTGAAAATTATTTAAACAATGTCAGTGATGAAAATTATTATATCTTTTGTTCAAAAAGGAAAATTTCAGAATATGAGAATTTAATGTGGCATATTGAGTCAGACCAAAGGTCCATGAAGCTCTGCACTCTCTCTCTGTCAGTGGTCAATCTCGTTCACAAGTTATTAATGGTTTATGAACTTGCCTAAACCTTTTATAAACTCATCTTTCCTAACTGTCATGACCACATCTTCTAGCAACAAATTCCACAGCTTATATATAACTTAAGTGAAAAAAATATCCAGTTTGTTTTAAATGTGCTAATTATTAGTTTCATGGAGAACACTGAAAGAGCTCAGAGATGAAATAGCAGAGTTCCTACAGCAGATATCCTTGCAAATAGGAGGACTGGAGGATAGCGAATGTCACACCCATATTCAAAAAAGGATCCAGAGGCGACCCGTGGAACTACAGACCGGTGAGCTTAACCTCAGTTCCGGGGAAGATGGTCGAATCACTAATCAAGGACAGTATCAGTGAGCATATAGAAAGAAGTAATCTGATGAGAACCAGCCAGCATGGTTTCTGTAAAGGAAGATAATGCCAAACAAACCTACTGCACTTCTTTGAGGGGATAAACAAACAATTGGACAAAGGTGACCCCACAGACATCATATATCTGGACTTCCAAAAAGCCTTCGACAAGGTACCCCACGAGCGCCTACTAAGGAAACTGTGGAACCACGGGGTGGAAGGGGACGTGCATAGATGAATCAGAAATTGGCTGGTGGACAGGAAGCAGAGGGTAGGAGTAAAGGGTCACTACTCTGACTGGAAAGGGGTCACGAGTGGCGTCCCGCAGGGGTCAGTGCTGGGACCACTCCTGTTCAATATATTTATTAATGACCTGGAAACAGGGACGAAGTGCTAATTTATAAAATTTGCGGATGATACGAAACTCTCCAGTAGGATTAGAACTGTTGAGGAATGTAAAGAACTGCAAAGGGATCTGAACAAGCTGAGTGATTGGGCAAATAGATGGCAGATGAGCTTCAGTGTAGAGAAATGTAAGGTCTTGCATGTAGGGAAAGGAAACCCGATGTACAACTACACAATGGGAGGGGGAAGTTATTGGGGGAAGGCAACCTTGAAAAGGACTTGGGGGTCTTGGTGGATAAAACAATGAAGCCGGTGGAACAATGCTTAGCAGCCTCCAAGAAGGCGAACAGAATGTTGGGCATTATCAAAAAAGGTATCACTACCAGAACCAAAGAAGTTATCCTGCCGCTGTACTGGGTGATGGTACGCCCGCACCTGGAGTACTGGGCTCAATACTGGTCACCGTACCTCAAGAAGGATATGGCGATTCTTGAGAGGGTTCAAAGAAGAGCAACAAAAATGATAAAAGGCATGGAAAACCTTTCATATGCGGAGAGGCTGGAGAGGCTGGGGCTTTTTTCCTTGGAAAAGCGGAGACTTAGAGGGGACATGATAGAAACTTAAAAGATAATGAAGGGTATAGACAAGGTAGAGAGGGACAGATTCTTCAGACTTGCTGGGGTAACAATAACAAGAGGGCACTCGAGGAAATTGAAGGGAGATAGATTCAGAACAAACGCTAGGAAGTTCTTCTTCACTCAGAGTGTGGTGGACACCTGGAACGCGCTTCCAGAGGAGGTGGTAGAGCAGAGTACGATTTTGGGGTTCAAAAAGGGATTGAACGAATTCCTGAAGGAAAGGGGAATTGAGGGGTATGGTTAGGGATACTATACAAGGCAAAATGTTGTATGTAAAAGATCACTAACAGGTCTTTGACCTGGAGGGCCGCCGCGGGAGCGGGCTGCTGGGCACGATGGACCTATGGTCTGACTCAGCAGAGGCGATGCTTATGTTCTTATGAAGTATCCCCTTGTCTTGGTTCATTTTGATAGGGTAACTGCATATCTCTGAGAACCAGAGTAAAGAACATAAGAACTGCCATCTCCGGATCAGACCCATGGTTCGAGTCCGGCAATCCGCACACGCGGAGGCCCAGTCAGGTATACACCTGATGTAGTTTTAGTCACCCATATCCCTCTATGCCTCTCGTAAGGAGATGTGCATCTAATTTGCCTTTGAATCCTAGCACAGTGGATTCCTTAATAACCTCCTTTGGGAGAGCATTCCAGGTGTCTACCACTCGCTGCGTAAAGCAGAACTTCCTGATATTTGTCCTGGACTTGTCCCCCCTTATCTTCAAACCATGTCCTCTTGTCCGTGTCGCGTTGGACAGTGTAAATAATTTATTTTCCTGCTCTATTTTATCGATGCCTTTCAGCATTTTGAACGTCTCGATCATGTCCCCTCGCAGCCTCCTCTTCTCAAGGGAGAACAGTCCCAGTTTCTTGAGTCATTCCTCATATTCCAAGTTCTCCATACCTCTTATTAGCTTCGTTGCTCGTCTCTGCACCCTCTCCAGCAGTTTTATATCCTTCTTTAGGTTGGGAGACCAATGTTGGACACAGTATTCCAAGTGTGGTCTGACCATTGCCCTATAAAGCGGCCACTGCTGGAGTTGCCTTTGAAGCTCATTCCAGCCTATCCTAACCATCCTGTCACTGGAGCTTCTATCGAAGCTCTCCCCAGCTCACCCTAAACTAAATCACCATAAATAGGATACAGATCATGCAGGGTTGCCCAGTACTGGCCTTAGTTTGTTTTCTACCATTCACTTTCTAATTAGAGTTCCTTTGGGCTCCTTTTACAAAGGTGTGCTAGCGTTTTTAAAGCACGCACTGGATTAGCGTGCGCTAGCCAAAAATCTACTGCCTGCTCAAAAGGAGGCCGTAGCACACTTTTTTTGAATTTAGTCACCATTTTAATCTTTACTACCTTCCTCAGAAGGACATTCCAGGCATCTACCACCCTCTCTGTGAGATAGAATTTCCTAACATTACTCCTAGGCCTGCCTGTCCACAACCTCAATTCATGCCCTGTAGTTTTACCATTTTTCTTTCTCTAGAAAAAATGTGTTTCTATATTAATACCTTGCAAGTATTTAAATGTCTGTATTGTATCTCCCTTGTCCCTCCTCTCCACTAGAGTATACATATTCAGGTCTTCCAATCTCTTCTTGTACATCTTTTAGCGTAAGCCCTATTTCATTTTTGTCACCTTTCTCTGGACTGCTTCAAATCGTTTTACATCCTTAATCAGATATGGCTTTCAAAACTGAACGCAGTGCTCCAGGTGGGGCCTCACCAACAACCTGTACAGGGGCATCAACACCTTTCTTTTGATGAATTTGCCTCTTTCTATTCAACCCAGCATCATTCTGGCTACAGCCGCCGCTGCCTTGTCACACTGTTTCATTGCCTTCAGATCCACAGTCATTATCACCCCAAGGGCCCGTTCCCCATCCATGCATATCAGTCTCCCACTTCTCAGCACATAAGGTGACCTCAGATTTCTACTTTCTATTTCTCTGCACTTCTTCATGTAGCATTTTAGTTGCTAAACAGACTATTCTTCTAACTTTTGCAAATCCTTTTCCACTCCCTGTGGGGCAGGGGTGTCAAACTCAAATCACATAAAGGGCCAAAATCTAAAACACAGGCTAATTGCGGGCTGGATTTTTTTATTAAGATACTTACCCCCTCAGAAGACTTCTGTGAGCGTCAGATCAATCGCCGCCACCGCCAAAACCCATGCTGCGCGCCAGCAAAAGAGGGAGTTAGTCTTAGTAGAAGTATAGGGATACAACCTCTCCAACCCCACGCAAGCTACAAAATAAATAAAAAAATACTTTTCCTCTATTTTAGGTCCTAGTTCACGCTTGCTGTCTAACACCAGCTCAGGCAGGATACACATTTCAAATCTGACATATTGTAATCACAAAATAGAAAATAAAATTATTTTTTCTACCTTTTGTTTTCTGGTCATTTTGCTTTTGGTCCCAATTTCTTTTTCTGATTTTGTCTATCTTCTAATTCTCTTTCCAGTGTCTGCTGTGCATTTTTTTTCTCCTCTTCTCTCTTGCTCCAGTCCCTGTCTCCAACATATTGATTTTTCCCTTTTCTACTTTTCTCCTTTTTTTTTCTGCCTTTGTCCACTCAAATCTTGCCCTCTATCTCATCCTTCTCCTTTTTAAATTTTCAACTACCTATCAATTTTCCATCTCCAGATCCAACTTCTCTCCCTTTCTCTTCTCAACTGCCCCCCATCTCATCTCTCCCCCTGTCTGCCTGCCTCCCTCCCTCCCCCCAGGTCCACCATTTCTCCCTTTCTCTTCCCATTGGTTCTCCCTTCAAGTATCTTTTTCCCTCTTTCTCCACACTTCCCCAGGTCCAACCTCTCTCACTTCATCTTGCTCTCTTCACAACCCAGCATGCCTTTCCTTCTAGCGCCGATCCCTCTCTCCTCATAGCCTAGCTTGCCTTTCACTCCAGCGCTGGTCACTTTCTCCTCACAGCCCGGCATGTCTTTCCCTCCGGTGCCGGTCCGATGTCACTGCCAAGCCGAAGAGTCTGCCGGCCTCAGCAGGGGGAGCCATGGACAACACCACCGAATCGCTGCCAAAGCCGGCAGATTTTCCAGCATGATGGCGACATCAGACTGGCGCGGGAGGGAGGATACGCTGACCTCTGAGAGAGAGAAGTTCCAGAGCATTGCTGCGGTCCACATAAAAAGGCCAGGTGGGCCGGCTTTTGCCCATGGGCCTTGTATTTGGCATATGTGCTCTGGGGTGTCCACTCCATTACAAATATTGGTATTATCCACAAAACATCAAACCTTACCTTCTAATCCTTCAGCAATGTTGCTCATAAATATATTGAACAGAATCAGCCCCAACACCGATCATTGCGGCACTCTACTACTCACCTTTCCTTCCTCTGAGTGAATTCCATTAACCACCACCCTCTGATTTCTGTCCGTCAACCATTTTCTAATCCAATTCACCACTTTGGGCCCTAAATTTTTCCCATCAAGTTTATTCAAGAGTCTTCTATGAGGAACCATGTCATCTAGCACACAGCCTCAATCCAATTCTCTGGTCACCCAGTCAAAGAATTCAATCAGATTTGTTTGGCATGATTTACCTTTAGTAAAGCCATGTTGCCTCAGATCTTGTAACTCTTTGGATTCTAGGAAATGCACTGTCCTTTCCTTCAGCATTTCCATTATTTTTTCCAACAACCACTTTGTAACCACAAAAAGGCAGTATACTAATTCCCATCCATAAATACAGGCAAGAATATGTCAGAGATACAGTGCAGGCAGTCCCCAAGTTACAGACACCCAACCCATATTACAAAAAAACTACACTGGCTGCCTGTGGAAGCAAGGGTCATTTTTAAGTTTGCTTGCCTTTGCTTCAAAACCATGACAGGTTCATCCCCAACCTATCTGTCTCACCTATTCGAATTCCCAGGCACAACTAATACACACAGTACCTACTTGTTCGCTTTTCCATCCCTAAAGGGCTACACCTACAAGAGATACCTCGATAGAACACTATCATTCCAAGCAGGCAAATGGAACAAATGTTTAACCAACTTCATCTCAAAAGCACTTTCGTACCAAACGTTTAGGAAGTCAATAAAACTTATCTCTTTGACAAATTTCTCTGACCCCACTTCAACCTGATGTACTTCCAAAACACTTCCAGATAAACCTGACTAAACGTAACATGCCAATGTAGTTTCAAAAGTTCTCTGTAATGCTGCTGTCTGTGTACAGTCTCTTCCCTTGTAAACTGCTTAGAACTGTTTGTGGTATGGTGGTATATAAAAATAAAGTTATTATTATTATTAAGTACGACTTGTACTTAAGAACGTGGTTGCAGCTTCATTTGATTTCACTGAGCAGTATTTCCAGTGGCATAAACTTCTACACTTCTCCTGTAGCAGATTCAGGAATGATGCAAGGCCACATTAAGAACAGTGTATGGTTGTGTACACTGTACCTTAGTGGGAACACTTGTAGGGACAGTTGGCCCTTTTTCAGCTGGGAGCATAGATAAGCAGCAAAAATCTTTAAAATCTACAAGTTCTGAGTTGCATACAAATCTGACTTAAGAACAGCTTTAAAAAACAACTCTTTCTTACCCGGGGTATTTTAAGATTCACTCCTGTGGTGAACAAACTAGGTGCATAATAATATCCAAAGGAAAAAGTGGCACACATTGATAATTGCAGCAAACTCCTCAAATAAAAGCAACTGATAAGTTTTGCACAAATGTATCTTGGGATGAGGATTTAATTTCTTTAATCGTGACTTCTAGTACCTATCAACTATTTAAGAGACATTTAAAAACATATTTGTTCACAAGCTCCTTAAGTAATTATTTTATTTTATATACCACATAGAGCTTAACGGTACTGCGGTATAGATGTAAGTTTTTATGTTATGTTATTTCAAGTAGTTTTGCTAACACAGTTTCTCTGTATCCTGTTAGGACCAGTTTTGGGGGTGCCCAGGGGTGCCACATTCCTTCCCTCCCCATTTCCCAATGTGCTCAAGATACTTTTGCTGGCACTGATGTTGAAGCCCAGCTAACGAGTAGATCGGAGGACGTCATAATGCCACTTTACAGAGCAATGGTCAGACCACACTTAGAATACTGTGTCCAACACTGGTCACCATACCTTAAGAAGAATATAACTCTACTGGAGAGGGTGCAGAGGCGAGCCACGAAACTAGTCAAAGGTATGGAGAATTTGAGCTACAAAGAACGCCTCAGAAAACTGGGACTGTTCACCCTCGAAAAGAGAAGACTACGAGGAGATTTGTTAGAAACTTTTAAAATATTAAAAGGATTTGATAAAATTGACCAGGAAACAGCATTACTGACATTTTCAGATGTGACACGGACAAGAGGTCATAGCCTGAAACTGAGCGGCAGTAGGTTCAGGACAAATGTCGGGAAGTTCTGTTTCACACAACGAGTGGTGGGTGCTTGGAATGCTCTCCCGGAGGAGGTTGTGGCAGAGACTACTGTTCTGGGTTTCAAGCGCAAGTTGGATTCACACCTTCTTGCAAATCACATCGGGGGATACGGGAAATCTGGGTCTCCAATAAGGAGCACCTAACTAGGCCTCCGCATGTGCGGATCGCCAGACTAGATGGACCTAGGTCTGATCCGGCGAAGGCGTTTCTTATGTTCTTATGTTAACCAGTTCCCAAGATGCTTCTTTAATATAGAAGTCAGCACATGGTGTGGTGGGGAAGAAGTGGTTTATACATGTGGAGGAGGAGGAATTTTTCTACCCTCCCACCCTTTCCTGTTTGTTTATATATGGTTTTGTATCGGTGGAGAGGCTCTGCTGGGGGAATTGGACTGGTCCTGAGGTGATCTGGGGGGTTTGGTTTAGTAAGTGGACAGCTAGGGTTGGTGGTAGGTTAGACACAGCTTGGTTTGGGGGCAAAAGGACCAGAGAAAAAAAGGGGATATTAGATTCTGATGCAGCCGGGGAAGAGGAAAAAAAAAAGAAGGATACGGATTTTAGTTTCATATTCAATGCTGCAATGAGGGGGGGGGAGGGCGCATGACCTTGTGTCACTGTGGGTCCCGCAAGGGAAATGATGTCATAAATTATGTGAAGATATATGTATTTGGGTAGTGGAAAGGCTGCAGTCAGGAAGGCTATGATAGAAGTGGTTTTGAAGTTGTTTAAATGTGTTTGTCATGAGGAGTGGCCTAGTGGGGAGGTGAAGAGTGACCTAGTGGTAAAATTGCTGCCTCAGCACCCTGAGCTTGTGGGATCAAATCCCATTGCCACACCCTGTGACCCTGGGTAAATCACCTAATCCTCCATTGCCCCAGGCACAAAATAAGTGTTTGTATATATGGAAACCACATTGAATATGTAACCACAAAATGGCAGCATACAAGTCCCATTCCCCTTCCCTTTCTTTACCACATTATTTGTTTTGAGTTATTTACCCCGGCCAGCTGGCAAGGTAAGTGCTCCGATGCTCATAGTGTAGAAGGATTTATGGTTCACTTAGCAGTATTATAAACACGTTACGTTTCTGTTAAGTGGTCTAGAGAAAACCATAACCTTTTATTCAAGTTCAAATATCATGGTCTAATTATACGACACAAACCCAGGCTAATGAGAAATATCTTTATTATGAAAATAGAAAAATATAATTCACAAGCCAGCTGCAGAATCTAAATATTGTTCAAAATATCTAATTACACAAATGAAACTCAGTACATGATTGTCACAATCTAATGGTTAGACAATTAAGTAAAACTTCTTGTTAAACACACACTATTCCTTATAATAATAATCCCTGATTAGCAAATGATTATATTATCACCCAGGTAACTTTTCAACCCTTTACCTTTATAATAGATTCCTATCTAATTCCCAAGCTAATAAAAGTAATTTCCGTATGCTCACCCTTAATTAGCCTCTCCGGCACGATTAGGTGGAAGAGAAAACTTTTTGTCAGCTGGAAGACGTCAGGAATACCGTTGTAAAAGTTACACGTGTTGAAAATCCTTGATGAGGCTATAAATCATCAGCAATAAGTTCCGTTTATCTGTGCTAAGTTCAGAACAGTTTTTAAATGTCCGAATTTCTATCTCTTAGGCAGAGAATCACACAAGGTAACTTACAGGTCTAATTATTGAAAGAAAAAGTTTACAATTAGAACATCTGTGAGCAGATCTGAGCTTCCCCGGACCTTATCACAGACTAACTAACTATTAATTAATTAGCACCTTTCTTTTCTTGAATCTCATCAGATGACTTCCTCGGACCAATCCAGAAACAGAACTTGATGAATAGCCTTTCTGTATAAAGTATCATATATGCTGGAAGACCCAGGGCCGTTAGACAGATAAGAACAGAATAATTTCTTCAAGATTCACACTGTCCCATTATTAAAGCACAGATGAATGCCCTTGAATAGCAACATTCGGGTACATCCCCATAATGCATCATTCTTCTTACTTCTTGCAAAATTCATGCTGGAAAGTTGCTTGCAGAGAGATATTCTTGAAACAATGGTTCAGGCTTGATGACATCATGGAGGCCTAACCTTCAGGTGTGAATACGGAAATATCCCTACAGTCCCCCCTTTTGGAGGAGAAATAACTTCAATGGAGTCTATTTCACCTTCAACCTAACTAAGTAGGAAAGGATCGACAAGACCCAAGGTGATATAAAAATGCATAAACATAAGCAATACCATATAAATCAGCAATAAATCAAAGATATCAATAATCAATGTATAATAATCATAAAGGCAAGGGCAAAATATGTGAACCCAGCCAAATAAATGAATAAAATCACTGAATAATGGCAATATATGATAAAATCAAAAATCATAACTACTTAGCAAGGCACAAAAGGTATGCCAAAGCAAAAGTTAAGACAGAAAGATCATAATCAAAAATACGGCTAGCAAAATTACTCTTTCATAGCCGCAATGAAATCATGCATTCTTAAGTCTGTATGTGATGGTTTCTGTCGAATAAGACGTCTAATCTGGATGGTCTCATAGAGTGCAAAAACAGAGAACCCAAATAAGAGAACCCACAAGATGGCAAAAATTGGAATAACAACAGTGATAAAAAGATCAATACTGCGGGTATCAACAACTTCATGTACATTGGAGGAGCCAATATGAAAGTCCTCAATATGAAGCTTATCATTATCAACTTTCAGTTCAATGGTGTGGGAAGGTTTTGTCATCAAATATTGTTCCACTTCAAGGGTAAAGTTGATGGGATGTCCACGGAAAACATCCAAGATTTCCAATTCAGTTTCAGTAGGAGTAGAGTCCAAATGGAAAAGAGAAACATCGAAAGAAGATATGCTGGAGCAGGATCTGGAACGGGAAGAACAAGAAACCAGGAGAATCTTGAAGGACAACACGGGACTGCGGACCAGGATCGATTACTTTGGTACCAACGCCAATCAGCAGGACAACCAGGAACAGCATCGGCAGAACTCGTTTCGCCATCTGAAAAACAGAAAAGAGAGAGAACAGCCTAGGCTGTTGCTAGGTTAATGTCTTCATCACAACAATGGTTTTATCCTAGGCAAATTTACTGGGATGACATGGTCTCAGTTGATTAATGTGGACCCATTTAAGGACATCTGCACCTGGAGAATTTGATTTGATGCGAATTTGATAGGCCACAGGTGAAGCTTTTTCCACTATAGGGAATGGACCATGCCAACTTGGCAAAAATTTACTTTCTTTGGTCTTGGTTTTGCCAAAATTGTAATAAAATACCTTATCGCCAATTTGGTATTCCTTTGTGGTAGTCCTATGATCATAATAGGCTTTTCTACCTTTAGCAGCAATTTCCAGATTTTTCTGGGCAAAAGAAAATGCACCCTGTAAATGGTTACGTAAATGGGTGACATATTCATGAGCAGTAGTAGCACTAGAAAGATTTACATCATTAGTTCTATACAACAAATGAATTGGTAATGTCATTTCTCTACCTGTCATCATTTCAAAAGGCGTCACCCCCGTAGAACGGTGAGGCGTGGCACGAATAGCCATCAGTACCAAAGGTAACTTCATGTCCCAATCCTTACCAGAGGTAGACACGTACTTCTTCAGGATCGTGATGATAGTACGATTCGCTCTTTCCACTTGTCCCGATGATTGAGGGTGATAAGCTATGTGCAATTTACTTTTCACTCCGAGCATCTTCCACATGTCGCATCACATCCGCAGTGAAATGTGATCCTTGGTCTGAGTCCACTCTCATGGGCAAACCCCACCTACTGAACACATGATTCAGTAACAAGGTAGCGGTAGTCTCAGCCGTACAATTGGGTGCAGGCAAGCACTCAATCCACTTTGTAAACAAACAAGTGACAGTCAACATATACTTATTACCTCGGGAGGAACGGACCACTGGGCCAATCCAGTCAATCTGGATGTCGGACCAGGGCATGACCAAACCCTTCTTTCTCAAGGGTGCTCGGTGAAGTGGTGTAGAGGGTTGAAATTGACAACAAGTCAAGCAACCTCTCGTATATAACTGCACATCTTGCCGCATATGAGGCCAATAGGCCACTTGCTTCAGTGTCTCATAGGTAACTTCTTCACCTCTATGTCCTGCACAAGGTTCATCATGGGCATGTTGCAACATGATTCCTCGATATGCACGGGGTACAACCCACTGCACAATACCATGCTTACTCGTCCGAGTGAGCAGGTTCTGGTGAATCGAAAATTTCTCTCTGGAGGTGTAGAGTATCCTCAGTTCTTCATCCTTCCGATCGTCTTCAGACAATGGATGATCCTGTGGATTCTGTATGAAGTTATAGAACTTTCCCAGGATAAGATCGGTCTTCTGAGCGGTTACAAGATCAAAGGAAGGGATATCATTACCCCACTGCACTACAGGTGTTTCAACTACCTGTTTCGCTTGGCGTCGAGTAATAGCATGTACCATCGAAAACAACTCTTCAGGGCATTGCCATAGTTCACCTGACAAAGCACCTTCTTTGGCCAATTGATCCGCAAGGTCATTTCCGATCTTGTCAGAACTATTAACCTTAGCATGACCTTTCACTTTCTTCCAGTAGATGGTCATGTCATTGTCTCGTACCAATTGATCTAAGGCTAGAATCAAGTCGCCATGATGGACAGGCTTTCCTTTGGAATTTAACATGTCCTTCTTTTTCCACACGGGTAAGTGAGACACAAAGTTTTGACGCACATAATCAGAATCTGTACAGATAATCAGTTCTGGGATCCCCTTTTGTACTGCAGACTGTACAGCGACCAAGGATGCTACAATCTCTGCGTATTGGTTGGTTTTAGCACCCAATCTATACTTCAAGGTTTCCATAGGTGTGTCGACATTCCACACTACACCTACTCCTGCGACCAAATTATGGGTCGAGGTCTGGTGGAAGGCACAGCCATCTACGTAGACTTGAGGTATATTGGCACATAGCTGTTCATCGTAAAGATGATGACGATGGGGTTCCTCCTCTTCTGGTGGAACATCAGGTTCCGGTATACCTGTAAGAGAATCTTGTTCTGTACAATCATGTAATTCTGCTATCCCTTGGGCTACTGTGTTACGATGTTTCAGTGCATACTTTACCTGTAAAGGCCATCCTTGGAGAGCCAAAGTCCATGAGACTATTCGGCTATTGGAGACACGACCAGTTTTGATCTTGTCACTACCCAAGAAACTAATGGGTTGATGACAAGTCTCTACAATGAGTTTTTCTCCTTGGATGTAACTCCGAAAATGTTGAAGAGCCCAAACAGTTGACAGTAGAGCTTTCTCACATTCAGAATACTTCTTCTCTACATCGGTGAAGCCTTTGCTTGCATAGGCCACCACACGCTTGTCAGAGTCGTATTTCTGGTACAGGACAGCACTCATAGAGTGTTTGGAGAATCCTAGGTCGATGAAGAATTCACGACCACTCTCGGGGTAGGCCAAGCAAGGAAAGCGACTAAGCTGCTCTTTCATCTCTTGCATAGCATCTTCCTGTTCAGGACCCCACGTCCAAGGTACATCCTTCTTTAGTAAGGCAACCAAGGGTCTAGAGATCTCTGCATATTGATCTATGAACTGTCGAGAATAGTTGCTTATTCCTAAAAATGAACGAAGTTCCGTCAAATTGGTAGGTTTCCTCAACTGTTGTAGGGCCTGTATCCTTTTCTTCTGTGGTCGAAGACCTTCAGAGGAAATGTCATACCCTAAATAATTCAGAGATGTTCGGCACCATTGACCTTTGGCAAGGGTCAATTTAGCTCCTGCATTTTGCAATTGTTGGAACACATGTTCTACCTCTTCCAGGTGTTTCTGAAAGGTGGGACTCTTGATCAGGATGTCATCCACATAGACTAGAGTTCCTCGAACTTCCGCATCTGGAAGGGCTTTATGGAGAAATATGTTGAACTCAGCTGGAGAGTTCAGAAAACCAAAAGGTGTTCTATTCCACGTGTACTGTTTCTTCCCAAAGGTAAATGCTAGTTTGTATTGATCCGGTGGATGTACAGGAACTGTCCAAAATCCAGAAGCTAAATCCAAACTGGTAAAATACTTAGCTCCTTTGATGGTAGTCAAGCTCTGGTCAAGATGGGCCATAGGCCACCTAGACAAGGGTACCCGCTTGTTTAGCTGTCGGTAGTCCAAGGCAATTCTCCAACTGTTATTCTTCTTCAGGATTGGCCACAAGGGTGAGTTGTATGTACTGTTGCAAAGCCTAATGATACCCCTAGTTTCCAGGGTATCAAGTATCTCTTGCACGGACTCATACGAGGCCAAAGGAATCTTATACTGACGTACGAAGACGGGCTTACTGTGGAGATCCGTAGGAATCTTGGTCACATGTAGATCGGTCAGGCCAGTGTCATAAGAATCCACTGCAAAAAGGTCTCGATACTTGTACAACAACTGTGTGAACTGAGCCTTTTCTTCATCAGAAGAGCACGCATCAGCTAGGTCCACTTGTTCCTTTACCATAGCATCAAACTTAGAAAAAGGTTGGTTGGAAGAGATTTCCACTTGGTCCTCAATCTGTTCTTGCAAAGATGAAGAATCAATGGCATTCACCGCTTTGGATTGGTCAGACAGAGCTAACTTCCTGGATAAAATCAAAAAATCATTCTCCACTGTTACATGGGAAGTCATTGCATCATATGGCCAAAGGAAGTCCAGTGAAATGAGTCCTTTAGGTGAGGTAAAAATATGGTCCGGTATATCCCCCCCCTGGCAGGGGTCGACAATGGAAGACAAGTTGCCAATGATAGGCAATGTTACCTCAACATCAGGAAAAGATTCACCCACTAGAAAACCCAAATGTTCTCCAGCGGAGAGAAAGACTTCCGTAGGTTGAGCATTGACAATCAATACATGGAAAGAAGAGGTAGGCACTTCAAGACATGGTAAAGCACCTAGAGAAAGACCATGCTCGAGAAAAGAGGAATTTGGGTTGAAAAAGCCAATATCATCGAGCATGCGTTGACCATGGGCCAAACGAAGAGGTAGAGCAAAATCATGCACAAGGCCAGGAATCTTGACGTCTTCAGCACAAACCACTTCACAAATTTGAGGAAGAAGTTGTCCAGCCTTCAGACCATCCATCAGGTCCACATTTTCTACCGGGGTGCCTTGCAATCTGCTCCAAAGCACACCGTTCACCAAATCAACGTAGACTCCTAGACGAACAAGACATTCTGATCCTAAACACAAGGATGTGTATAGGCCTTTCACCACAGAAAAGTGATGAGTGAAAGTCTTAGAACCCAGGGTCAGCAGAAGGCTACAAACCCCAACAAGAGGCTTGACCCCCTGACCTGGTATAGGTAGGTGAGTAGAGTGGCGCCGAACAAACGGAACTGATGTGGTTCGCTGAAGTTGACAGTAAAAAGATTCACTAATCATGGAGATGTCACTCTGGAGTAGCAGTTGAGCTTGAACTGGGACAGAACCGTGCAGGTGAACATCAACAAACAAGTCAGTAACATCCTGGTGAAGTACAGCCAGTAGACGAGGATGAGAGATCAAAGAACTGGAAACAAATGAGGTCGGGTCTTGGACAGTCTCTTGAGGTGGATCTGGCACGGGGAACGTAGACTTCAGAACAATCTCCAAATGGTCAGCCTGGAGAACAATGTCAGATATTTGTTCCTTGGGAACGCTGACAATCTCGCGGTCTGTGGGACCCCCTTCTGGAACATTGGCATACCGTAGCTCCAAAATGTGTGGATCCGCTGAACGCAGGAAATTTATTCGAATTGAAGTATCGTTTCGTTCCACAGTACTGGTAACCTGGGGAAGGCGTGTAGTTGGTACCTTTCCAAAAGGAAGGGGACGAGTCACCTGAGCCCAGACCACTTCTTGGACGTAATCCAAAATAGGCCGCAATCTCTTCAAAAGATCGTTTCCAATCAAAAACTCCTCTCCTGGACTAGTGGTAATAATCACTGGGTGTTTAACATTCATTTTGCCTAACTGCAAGGTCAGCCAAGTTTGACCAACTGTCTCAATGTTCTGATGTCCATATGCAACCAAAGACAAATCACTGGGAATAATCGACAGTGGATTCTGGGTACCCAGGGTAGTCTGCAAACGTTGGAATAGTCCCTGAGTGATCAAAGTCACTTCTGAAGCCGTATCAAGTAAACCGGGACAAGACAAAACCTGTTGGAGAAGCAAAGGTATAGTGTACCGTTGACCCATAGGCGTTAACCTACCCAAGAAATACTTGTGTGACTTAATGGAATCCCACGAAGGAAGCCACTCGGTGTTCTCAGATAATTCACTGGATAGTACCGGATCTATGTCTTGTGTAGCATCAGGAGATGTTGTTTGGACAGAAGATACAATAGTGGGTGGAGAAATTGGTTCTCGGACTAGTCATGCGGTATCATTCTCTAACAATTCGGGTGTGTCATCCAGGTCGTCTACTGAGGAAGCATGGGTATCAGTTACTACAGACTTGACCACTCGAGTTCTGGAAGGCCTGTAACTGATATTGTTATCCATTCTCCTTGAGGTCTGTTCCTTTCTCGCGGGGACAGATGCTGCCAATTGTTTAGAAGTCAATTCCAGGGCAGAAATACGATCCACCACCTGATCCAATTGTTCCATTATCACACTGAGGTCACTCTGCTTCTGTTGCTTATTGGGCCGTCTCTTCTTCTGTGTCTTGGGTCCATCCCTATTGGGTGGTGCATCAGAAGAGAAAGTCTGGTCTGCTGGACGAGATGAAACAGGTCCTGGAGTGGAAACTACAGAGCTACTAGGTTCCAAAGCAAGTGAATTCTGAACTGCGCATACACTCAGCTTAGGTTCCTTAGATCGTGCTTTGGGCACTGGTTTCTCAGACGGGCCTGCAGGAACCCTGACTTTATGATCATAGAAATCCTCAGCTACGGCTAAGATCGATGAGTAAGATGCCTTCTTCATACCAGCCACAACCACACTCATATATTCAGGCAAGGCTTTTGCAAAGAGAGATCGGAATTCTCCATACTCCAGTTCGTCTTCAGAAGGAGTCCTGTCTGGAAAGAAATGTCGTTTCAGACGGAAAGCAAATTCACGGGGATTTTCTTGGAGTCCACAACGCAAATGGAATGCAGCTTTGCGAGATTCAATGGAATCAGCGTATGTACCATAACGTCTTTTGAGTTGTTGTTCCACCTCTAACACATCCGAAGTACCAGTGATGATGGATCGCAACGTCTCAGAACACTCAGAAGCAAAGGACCAACGGAGTAAACGAAGCTTATCACTGTCCTCTGTCACTGCATAAGTCTCAAAGAACTCATGTATTGAGGCCAAATGTGCTTCAATAGTTAGCTTAGTTCCCTCTCTAAAAGGTTCTATCATTTGTTTAAACATCTTCATTATCTGTACGTGATAGGGTGGTATAGTATAAACACCTCCTTTCTTTTGAGTTTCTTTCCCTGTTTCATTATTGTGCTGTGACCTTTGTGGAGTATGTTGTGAAATGTCTGGTGCTTTGGTGCCATCTGGTGGTTGTTTAGGCTCACTGTAAACTGACCTTACCGGGCGTGGTTTAGAGTCAGAAGGTTCAGTGACGTCACAGGAATTTGAGATAGACCTTACAGGGCGTGGTTGCTGCACTGGGCGGTCAGCTAGTGTCACTAATTTCTCAGGGCAGGGTTTGTTACTAGGCAACAAGTCATCTGCAGTAGAATCAGAACACTCCTGCGAATTCCTGTTCCCACCTTCCCCACTAGAGCTGTAAAAAGAACGAAAGACGGTTCTAGGAGCCGGTTTAGGAAAATGAAGAGGCGACACAGGGGGAGAGACAGTTTTAATATCCCTCTCACTACAAATAGCAGCAACTTTGTCTTGCAACACTTTCACATCAGAAGCTAACGCAATTCTTTGGAAAGATATATCTTGAACATTCTGGCGCAGAGCCAAATTATCGGCATCTGCCTGACATAACAAGTCAGTTAGCTTTGTGACCTGTAACTTACTTTCAGAAAGTCGGTTCTGAGACCCAACAAAGTCCGCTTGTAAGGCACATAATTGCCTGTCAGCACGGGCTGCCTTATCAGTAGACAGACGTTCGGTAGCGTCTAACTTTTCACCCAGACAAACATAAGCAGAAGTTACGTCTGCAAGTTCCATCTGCAACCTAGATAAAACCTCAGCATGATTTTTCTGACAAGTAGATAAAGAAAGCTGTAAATCTGCCTTCTGAGCCCGGACAGTATTAAGTTGCGTCACTAAAGATGGACACTTAACACAAGAAATATCCACTGTACTTTGTTTCTGACTTTCAAGTTCAGCATTCAACTCAGAACATTGATGTCGTAACTCAGACATCACCTGATCAAAGTCGGAATGTTGATCTTCACAATTAGAAGCCAACAGTTCAAGGGAATCATTACGAGTCCGTTCTGCCTGTAAAGAATTTTTACAATCCTCTAATTGCTCATATAAATCACTCTGAAGCTGACGTTGTTGAGATAAACTAGCAGAGACAGAAGTTTTAAAAGCAAACAACGCACAGATGAGCTCTGAATAATTTTCTCCTGTAGGCTTAGTACGAGCATGTAGGAGACGCTGCAATACTGAACAGTACGCCTGATTAGAGTCCTCTATATCAGCATGTAATAAACGAACAAGGTCAGAAAAATACACATCAGAATCTGTCTGTTTTAAAACTTGCACAGCTAATTTCTGAAAAACATCCTTTTCAAGAGCATGCCACGAAATCTGAGTCTCAGTGTCAACAGACATGGCTAAGGTCGTAAATTAGAAACCTAGATATCCCGGACGAGCCCCCAAAATCTGTAGAAGGATTTATGGTTCACTTAGCAGTATTATAAACACGTTACGTTTCTGTTAAGTGGTCTAGAGAAAACCATAACCTTTTATTCAAGTTCAAATATCATGGTCTAATTATACGACACAAACCCAGGCTAATGAGAAATATCTTTATTATGAAAATAGAAAAATATAATTCACAAGCCAGCTGCAGAATCTAAATATTGTTCAAAATATCTAATTACACAAATGAAACTCAGTACATGATTGTCACAATCTAATGGTTAGACAATTAAGTAAAACTTCTTGTTAAACACACACTATTCCTTATAATAATAATCCCTGATTAGCAAATGATTATATTATCACCCAGGTAACTTTTCAACCCTTTACCTTTATAATAGATTCCTATCTAATTCCCAAGCTAATAAAAGTAATTTCCGTATGCTCACCCTTAATTAGCCTCTCCGGCACGATTAGGTGGAAGAGAAAACTTTTTGTCAGCTGGAAGACGTCAGGAATACCGTTGTAAAAGTTACACGTGTTGAAAATCCTTGATGAGGCTATAAATCATCAGCAATAAGTTCCGTTTATCTGTGCTAAGTTCAGAACAGTTTTTAAATGTCCGAATTTCTATCTCTTAGGCAGAGAATCACACAAGGTAACTTACAGGTCTAATTATTGAAAGAAAAAGTTTACAATTAGAACATCTGTGAGCAGATCTGAGCTTCCCCGGACCTTATCACAGACTAACTAACTATTAATTAATTAGCACCTTTCTTTTCTTGAATCTCATCAGATGACTTCCTCGGACCAATCCAGAAACAGAACTTGATGAATAGCCTTTCTGTATAAAGTATCATATATGCTGGAAGACCCAGGGCCGTTAGACAGATAAGAACAGAATAATTTCTTCAAGATTCACACTGTCCCATTATTAAAGCACAGATGAATGCCCTTGAATAGCAACATTCGGGTACATCCCCATAATGCATCATTCTTCTTACTTCTTGCAAAATTCATGCTGGAAAGTTGCTTGCAGAGAGATATTCTTGAAACAATGGTTCAGGCTTGATGACATCATGGAGGCCTAACCTTCAGGTGTGAATACGGAAATATCCCTACAATAGGAATTCTATGAGCATTGAAGCATGTACCACGCTGGTTCATGCTAAAAACCTCTAGAGCAGCTTGATAAAAGGGGCCATTAAATAGTAAGGGGAATTTGAAAGGGGGGAGGGTAACTGATTAATGACCAATAATAAGCAACTAGTAAAAATATATACAGTGCTCCCCCGGTCATTCGCAGTCGGCGATTTGCAGTCCCGGTCATTTGCGGTATTTTCCGACTGCGAATGACCAGGCAGCCAGAGAGCAGCCGGAGCACCGGCGAGTGAAAGAAATCACTCGCGGTATGCTCCGACCGCTTCTTCCTGCACTAAAGTCGGGCCTCACCAATCAGGAGCTGCTTTGACACGCAGCTCCTGATTGGTGAGGCCCAACTTTAGTGCAGGAAGAGGCGGTCGGAGCATACCGCGAGTGATTTCCTTCACTCACCGGCGCTCCGCCTGCTCTCTCCGGTTGCCGTCTCCTGTCTCCCCTGCTAAAAAACATATTTGCGTTTTTTCAACATTCGCGGGGGTTCCTGGAACGGAACCCCCGCGAATATCGGGGGAGTACTGTATCTACTAACTCTGAATTCTGGTTGTAAACATTCCACCTCCATTAAGAAGCAAGCATCTTTGTTTGGTGCTGAAGGTGTGTGTTGGTGAATTAGTTTTGCCTTGATGACTCTAATTAACAATACATCTATATTTCTGCTGACATTAAAGATAGAATTCCTATGAGCATCGGCGCTATTCCCATCGTGGCCAGCACTAAAAACTGTGGTACGGTTTTGTAAAAAGGAGGGGGCTTAAATAACAACTTGTCTTTCTACTTGACTTTATTTGAGATGTAACAATGTTAAGTTGTGTGTATGAAAGGTTTAAAATTAATAAAATGAGCTAACAGTAAACTTTGGATTCCATTTACTGATTAACTAGTCATTGTGTCTAAATTCAAGTTAAGTGCACAGTTACTAAATAGACCCCCCCATTAAGGACAATGGGACTTGCTTTATTTAATGTGCATTAAATCATATTAAAAATACATTAAGGTTGATTCTGTTAACACATGTTAGGAAATAGAGTTTTTAATCTCCATTAAGATCTCACATTTAAATTATGTTTCCAAAACTAGCAAATAACATGCAAATTTCAGTAACACAGATCAGTACATCTTTCTCAATATATTTTTGCAAATTATATTTAATCTTAGAAATAATGCATTAATTGTTGTCTCCTGCATTCTAAACATTTATGAACAAATCTTAAATAATTGTCAAGTACATAGCTACTTATACAGTTAGAAAGGCTAAGTGAATATTGCCCACCCTATATAAAAGTAAATGGATTGTCAGTGGAAGAAGCCCTGGTACAAAGTTATACCAGAGAAGGGAGCTCTGCATTTTCAAAACTGTGGTTGTTACTTTTCACAGAAAAAAAGACCGATAAAAAGTCTGGTTCAAATCTCCATGGACTCTTTTTCCTGGACAATGTTCAAAGGGAAAGTACATGTGTATTTTCTTATTAAGAAATTGCATCCAATCCAGAGGTAGAAGTACCTACAGATTTTGCACCTGACTGCACAGTTTTGAATATAGCCCCGAATACATTAGGTAGATTGTGAGCCCGCCAGGACAGACAGGGAAAAATGCTTGAGTACCTGAATAAATTAATGTAAACCGTTCTGAGCTCCCCTGGGAGAACGGTATAGAAAATTGAAAAAAAAAAAAAATAAATAGTAGGGCAATCACTTAACCGCTTACCTTTATGCCATATCTACTACTACTATTAATTATTTCTAGAGTGCTATGAGATATACATAGCGCTGTACAAAGTCACAAAGGAGACAATCCCTGCCAGAACATCCCCCCCGCCCCCCATTGAAGATCGCCGGCAGAAGGTGCCCAATCCCTCCTGCTGGAACACCCCCGTCTCCTCTCCTTGAAGATCGTGGCATGAGGGATGCCCAATCCCTCCTGCCGGAACACCCCCCCCCCCCGTCGTCCCCCCTTGAAGATCGTGGCAGGAGGGATGCCTAATCCCTCCTGCTGGAACACCCCCCATGCCTCCACCTGTGAAATCTTAGGTTGGCACATGTGCCTATGGCCCCACCCATAGGCGGGCCTTAGGCCCCTTCCCGGTGCATCCTACAGTGCACCGGGAAGGGGCATTCATTGGAGGCGTGCCAGACAGTGGGAAGACCCGTCTGCCTGGCCAACATTAAAAGGTTAGAGGGGGGTCCAGAGAGGGGTTAGGAGGAGTGGGGAGCCACATTGGGGGAGGGGCACATATGTGTGTGGGTGTTCCGGCATCCCTCCTGCTGTGGTCTTCAAGGGGGGGTGGAGGGGTGTTCCGGCAGGAGGGATTGGGCACCCTCCTTCCAGCGATCTTTATGGGCAGGTGGGGGGGTGTTTCGGGCAGGAGGGATTGGGCATCCTTCCTGCTGCATTCATTTGGGGTGGGTTGGGGGTGTTTCAGCCAGGAGGGATTGGGCATATTTCCTGCCGCATTCGTTCAGGGGGGACTGGCAGCCGCTAAACTTATCGCAGCAGGGAGATCCCTTGCTGAGATAACTCAGCAGCCGCGCCTTTAGTGAACCTGATTCTAACCAGTGTCTATAACATAGACGTCAGTTAGAGAATCAGGTTCACTGTAGGCACGATTCTGTATAGGACGCCCATTAGCTTCTGAGACTGGGCTTCCTATACAGAATCTGGGCCTCGATGTTTAATTGTAATCTGCCTAGAAATAAGTTGATAGAATTAAAATTGATAGAATAAAAATATAACAAATAAATAAATAAATATATTTGAGACTTAATATTCTTATATTAAACATTTAAATGGGATTGACAATAAACTATTCTTTTATCAGTTTTCTTAGTGTGAAGGAATATACAAGAGGAATCCCCATTCTTACTACACGGTAGCTTCAAGTTTAATACAACTCCTGTAACAGCAAATTTGTCCTCCAATGGCAAAATGAAGCGAGTGGAAAATTCATATAAGAACATAAGCAGTGCCTCCGCTGGGTCAGACCTGAGGTCCATCGGGCCCAGCAGTCCGCTCACGCGGTGGCCCAACAGGTCCTGGACCTATGCAGTAATCCTCTATCTACACCCCTCTATCCCCTTTTCCAACAGAAAATTGTCCAATCCTTTCTTGAACCCCAATACTGTACTCTGTCCTATCACGCCCTCTGGAAGCACATTCCAGGTGTCCACCACACGTTGGGTGAAGAAAAACTTCCTAGCATTTGTTTTGAATCTGTCCCCTTTCAACTTTTCCGAATGCCCTCTTGTTCTTTTATTTGTTGAAAGTTTGAAGAATCTGTCTCTCTCCACTTTCTCTATACCTTTCATGATCTTGTAAGTCTTTATGATATCCCCTCTAAGTGTCCTCTTCTCCAGGGAAAAAAGCCCCAGTTTCTCCAATCTCTCAGCGTAAGAAAGGTTTTCCATACCTTTTATCAGACGTGTCGCTCTCCTCTGAACCCTCTCGAGTATCGCCATATCCTTCTTAATGTACGGCGACCAATATTGGATGCAGTACTCCAGATGCAGATGCACCATCGCCCGATACAACGTCAGGATAACTTCTTTCGTTCTGGTTGTAATACCCTTCTTGATTATACCTAGCATTCTATTTGCTCTCTTAGCGGCCGCTGCGCACTGTGCCGTCGGCTTCATTGTCATGTCCACCATTACTCCCAAGTCCCTTTCTTGAGTACTCTCATTTAATAACATCCCTCCCATCGTATAGTTGTACCTCAGGTTTCTGCTTCCTACATGTAATACTTTACATTTCTCAACGTTTAACTTCATCTACCATCTCGTCGCCCATTCCCCCAGAGAACCAGGGAAAACTTATTTTGAACCTCAGTAATCAGTTTACGCTGCCAGGGACCTTTCACTAAAAGAACCCACCTGCTACTACAGCATTTACTGTAGTTCAGGCAGAATTAGATGCATGTATAGCACATGCTTCCCTAAAGTCCAATATTAATTACACACATAGAAAACATGGTGTAGACCAGTAGTACCAGGCAAATTGCATTTTATTAAACAATCAAAACCCAACATGGCCACGTTTTGGCTTTCAGACTGCGTCATCCCAAGACAGCCTGAAAGGTGAAAAGTGGCTACGTTGAATGTTTAATAAAGGCAACTTTTCTGGTACTACTGGTCTGCTCCATGTTTTCTACTTACTTCCTATTGCCATTGGAGGACAGAAATACTAGTTGCTATTTTTAATTTGCAGCTGCCACACAATCAAGCTCCACGTTAAGCTGCGGTATTTCAAAATTTTACTGCAGTTTAATAAAAGGACCCCTAAATATTTAACACTGGCATTAAATATGTATTTTTTGCTGTTGCTTATTTGTATAGCGATACTGACTATATGGAATAAGTCAAATGATGCAACTAGCCTTTTAATTATTCAGCTCACGACATTGGCTAAATGTCAGGCCCAATAATGTAGAAACTATTAACATTATAATTTAAAATATTAAACTAGGGGTGTTCAGCTTGGTCCACAGTTGGGTTTTCAGGATATCCCTAATGAATATGCATGAGGGAGATGTGCAGGCTTAAAGATTTATCTCATACATATTCATTAACCCAGGGGTCTGCAACCTTTAAGACATAAAGAGCCACTTGGACCCGTTTTCGAAAAGAAAAAAACAACTTGAAGCCGCAAAACCATTATAAAACAAATCTAACACTGCATATATTGTTTCTTATCTTAATGCTATATACAGGATCACTAAATTGAAAATAAAATCATTTTTCCTACCTTTGCTATTTGGTGATTTCATGAGTCTCTGGTTGCACTTTCTTCTTCTGACTGTGCATCCAATCTTTCTTCCTTTCTTTCAGCCTCCTGTATGTTTCCTCTCCTCCAGACCTCATTCTCTCCCCCAACTTTTTCTTTCTGTCTCCCTGTTCCCCCTTCTTTCTGTCTCCGTGCCGTCCCCCAAGCCACTCGGTTTGCTGCCACCGCAATCGGGGAACAGCCCCCAAGCCACCACCGTCCCAAGCTTTCCCTGCAGAAGTGTTGCGCTGACCAGCATTCCGCTCCCTGACGTCAATTCTGACGTAGGAGAGGAAGTTCCGGGCCAACAAGGCATTTCTCCTCATTCCATCCAGCCTGAGCCCCATCTCTCCTTGATCCAGCATTTCCCTTCTGTGTCTGTCAGAATTACCATTCCACCTATTTTCCAGCATCACCCTTCTTTGTGTCCATCTCACCTATATCCCTATCTCACCACTTTTTCAGAATCTTCATTTGTCTCTGTCCTTGTCTTTACCCCATGTTCACCATTTGCTCTTTCAATGTCTTTATCTCCCCCCCCACACTTTTTCAGCATTACTTCTATGTCTCTATTTCACCTCCTCTTCATGTCCCCTCTGTATCTCTATCCTTATTCAGTAGGTCCTGCTTACCCTTTCTCTGCTTTGTGTCACTATCTCCATTTTCAGCTTTCCCCCCTTTTCCTTTGTTACTGCACCCTGTAGCTAGAATCTTCCCACCCTCCCTCCACTCCGGCCCAGCCCAGTATGAAAGATTTCCTTTTGTTTCCCTCCCCTCTCTCTTTCTCTCTCTCTTCTCCTCCCTCACCCACGAGTCCTGCATCTGGCCCTCTCCCTTCTACCTGCACCTGGCAACACCCCCCTGCTCCGCGGCTCTCTTCAGCAACTCGTCAGCAGCAGTGATCAAGACAAGCTGCCGACATCGAGGCCTTCCCTCTACGAGTCCCGCCTTTGTGGAAAAAGGAAGTTGAAACGAGCGGGACTCGCAGAGGGTAGGCCCCGACGTCAGAAGCTGCTGCTGAGTTGCCGAAGAGAGCCGCGGAGCAGGGGATGTGGCCGGAAGCAGGTAGAAGGGAGAGGGAGATAGGAAGGCTGTAGATCTCCGGAGCATGACACCGACCCCGGCCAGGATGATTTCTTTTTCAGGCACCTTACAAGTCCAGCGTCGCGGCGGGAAATAGCCATGCTGAGCAGTGAGCTCAGCACTACACAGATGAAAGCCTTGCTTGCTGATTGGTCCGGCGGCACGGCGGGGCGGGGCCGCCGGACCAATCAGCAAGCAAGGCTTTCATCTGTGTATGTGCTGAGCTCACTGCTCAGCATGGCTATTTCCCGCCGCGACGCCGGACTTGTAACTGCATGCCTGCGTGACACACTACCGGAGCCGCAGCAAAGGTGGAAAAGAGCCGCATGCGGCTCTGGAGCCGCAGGTTGCCGACCCCCGCATTAACCTAAAGCCTAAGCTTGGGGTTTTTTTTCTAGTTAAATAGCTGCCTATTGGATAACTCAAATTCTTAAAACCAGCTATTAAATATTTAATACAAACAAGTATTATCTGAATCAATTCAATTTTAATCTTATCTCCCACAGTTCATTTCATTACAGTACTTTTACAACTTACCAATACTTAATTTATTAATAAATATCAGAATAATTTAGTAAGTGAACCCAATCCCCACCACTCGCACTAACTTCCCAACTTTCACACACATACTACAGTCATTGTGATTACTTTTATCCAAAACTGGATCTTGGTTATTTCATGAGTTCATTAGTCCATGATCATCTAGTCAGAGAGGCTTCAAATGAGAGCTGCACAACAGTCTAGCACATGAAAATCACAGTTTCTTAAACACAACTGGCAGGCCTCTCTGTCCTCATGATGGTCTTGTTCTTCAATTCATAAAGCATTCAGCTCAATACAAGACTGTGTTTTGCCACCTGGCATCTTCAGGAGCTGTGTTTGCAAGGCTCACCAACATCACAACTTCACCTACAATCCAAAATAATTTACATACATTCCCTTTCATTCATAGTAAAATCTCACCAAAATCTTTAAAACACCTTTCACCTACCAGTAAACTAAACTTATTAGGGATATTCATTAGGGATATCCTGAAAACCCAACTGGCCTGTGAACCCTAGGACAGGTTTGAGTACCTCTATATACCTTATGCTTCTTTTGTCATTTCTTATATCAATTGATCCCTTCCCTACCCCACATCGACAATCGATGTTTCTATTTCCTTTCCCCACAGGCAGTGGCAGGTAAAGCATCAGTAGACAACAGCTTTGGAACCCAGTGGATGTGTGCATTCCCATGCTCTCCAGGCATCCTACTACTATATACTTCCTGGTTAAAAGGAATGCATTTACCTGTGGGAATGAGGAGCATGTGCTGAAATGTGAGCAAGAGTTGTTGTTTTTTTTTTAAATTGAATTAGCTCTTAGCTTGAGCTGGCATCATGGTGAGAGCATTCTCAGTTCACTTCATCAGCAGTTGGCAAATTCAGCAGAAAAGACCTGCTTATCGGGTAAGAGAATATCTGGGATATTCATATTGTAATGAAAGTGATAATGTATGGCATGATTCTGAGTGGGAAGTGGTCTACATATGTATAAAGAAGGTGTTTATATGATTTTTTTGTTTTTGTTTTGCAGGTTTTCTTTGTAATGCTTGTATAACATTGTATAATTAATGTATGCACAGATATTCAAAATGATTTAGATGGCCAGGAGAGGGTCCTAGACATTAAGGGGCTCATAATCGAAATGGAAATACGTCTAAAAATGGCCTAAATCGGCACTTAGGCGATCAATGAGACAAGTCATCCAAGTGCCGATAATTTAACCGGGTTTTAGATGTATCTAAAAATGACTTAGGCCTTCACAGAGCTGCAGTACGCCCAGAGCTAAAAGGGTTGTTTTAGGAGGACTGTTGAAGGAGGGATTTGGGTGGGTTGTGGGCCGTCCTAGACTTAGTATGTATTAGACAGAACTTGGACGTTGTGACTTAGGCCATCTAAAACCAGGTCTAAGTCACAAGAAGGTATTCAAAGTGGCCAGATAACCACTGTAGGGACAAAGTACAGACCCCTACACACTCCTCCAGTGATCACTAACACTCCCTCCCCAACACACACACTGCCATAAAAATCATAATAACAACTTTACATATCTGCCTCCAGAACATCAGCACCTGGCAGCCTAGCATAGGAAAGCCTAGTAGAGCTGCACAGAGGTGGCTTAAGTGGGCTGGGGGGTGGGCTAGTGAACCATGGAGAAGAAGACCCAGGCCTATAAGCTACTCTAACCACTGCATGCATGGTGAAACGTGTGCATCCCCCCAACACCCAAAGTGGCACCTGCTGCCATAAGGGCTATTTGGGTGGTAGACAGCTGGGTCTAGTCAGTTCTGAGGGGTGTTTTGGGGGGCTCACCATGATCTATAAGGTTGTTGTGGTGAGATGTGTATGCGGCACCCTTTTTGTAAAGTTCACAGCAATGCCCTGTAAGGTACCCCACTACTCTGGTGCAATGTTTGGGTGTCCAGTCCATCACTTTGCTGACCTCGCCCATGTCCAAAAGGTCTTTTTCTAGGCGTTTTTGACTTGGACAAATTTTTGGATGAAAATGGGGTATAAAGATAGACGACTAAGTGGTCTGGACGATCAGACGGTTGGATGTACAGTTAGACGATTTTCGATAAAAATAAATGTTGGACGTATTTTTCAAAAATGGATCTTTTCCCATTGGGTTGGTTTTTTTTTTTTTAAATATCAATAGATTTTTATTGAAAAAAACCAAACCATACAGCAACACATACAGGACCATCGGTCAATAAACAATGAACACAGACAAACTACAAGGTCCAATCCACAGAACTGGACCCAGCGCATGTTCGATTCTGGGCGACTAGCGACATAGGCCCAAAACGGACATAGACGTATCTTTTGATTATGCCCCTCTAAATTTCTTGTCCAGGACTAAGCGGGAATCTTCAGCGGCACTTAACTGGATAGTGCTTTTAAATATTCCCGCTAACTGGCCACCCCCTAATCTGTGAGGTTAGGGGTGGAGCAGTAACCTAGCCAGTTAACAGCTATATTCAACTAAACTGGGTAACTTCATAAAGATAGGACAAAAGCTGTCTCAATTTCATGCAGTGAGATTAACCAGACCCCAGTCTGAATATTGGCCAGTGCTTGGTTAAGCTCTAGTTAGCGACAGGAAAGGTTTAATGCTGCCTTCCTTCTAATCCTCCTCCCAAGTGTCCACTTACTCTGCCCCCTAGTGGCTGCATCAAGAAAATGGCTGCTGCGATTTCTAGAAATTTGTCCTTCTGCCTGTGCTTTTGCAAACGGTATTTCTTTGAGTTTTATTGGTTTTATTTTCTGATCCTCACCTACGCCAAAGTACAGTATTTTGATAGGTTAAGAAAAAGAAATTTACCCCCCCCCCCCTTTTTTTTAACAAAGCCACACTATCGGCTGCTGCATGGCAAAAGCCCCAAAGCCCTTTAAATCTTTATGGGCTTCAGGACAGTTACCGTAAGGGGTGGGTTATAACTGAATTCACAAATCACATATCATTTATAAGTATATTTGGATATCATGTTTATCAACATTGCTATACTCCAATTTGAAAATGAATTGTTCTGTCTTTCCCGTACAGCAAGATACCCACTGTAAATGTTTCCTTTCATTGTTATGCAGAAGATGTGGTTTCACGAATCAACTGTCAAATCTTTTTACAATATTAAACGACATGAGCAGTGAGGCAAGATCAGTTGTTTCCAGCTATTAGACACCCATGTTCTATATAGGTTTGCAAATTCAATCTTCCAATAAAAAAAGACACCCCTCTACTGCTTTGATTTAAAGATGGGGTTGTTTTGCAAAGTGCATGTGAAAACTGTGTTTTAGTAATAGGCAGATTGTTTGAACCACCAGATTTCAGTTCGTTTCCTAGTCTTAACTTTACCAAGTCTGGCAAGTGTTATCAGCAACGGAAAAATAGAATAACCACACTTTGACGTTATGCTGAGATTAATTATGAACCTTAGTGCTATCTAAGAGATGAAGCATCAACCTTTTACCGTCTGTCTCAGAAACATTAACAGATTCCATGGATCCTTCTAAGTAAATTTAACTGAACATCAGGAATTCAGATTAATTATAGATGTATTGTGTTGTATTTATTATATTTTATATACCGCGCTTGTACATATTTTTCCTGTATTAAGCGGTTTACAAAATTAAATACATTAGGCACTTTGGACTTCACTCTCTGTCCCAAATGAGCTCACAATCTAAACGGAATCAAAGAGAAAATTTATCTGGACATATCCAGAGGGACTGGAAGGATGTACCGCAGTATTTACCACATAGATTTTAGAAATAACATTTGCATAGGGCATTTAGGTCAGGACATTTGCAAAATTTCAAGCTACTTTACAAAAGGCTTTGCCAGTTCTTTGCAACAGCACACTGGAAAACTTATTTACTATGGGGCTGATTCTATAAAGGACACCTAAAGGTAGGCGCCTCTTAGGTGCCTAACATAATTGGCAAAATACCTTTAACAGCCTCAATAATCAGTTTAAAAATTGAATTGGGTTATAGGCTCTTATCGCAATGTGCATGGCAGCGCCTAAGGCCTATGGGACTGGTTCTATAAACAGCGCCTAAATCAGCTGGTGCCTACAACAATGTGCCAGTCACATGTCAATCACACTTAGGCGCCATTTACAGAATTGCGGCTAGCAGCGCCTATGTAAAATCTTAGGCACTTGAAATGCAGGTGAAGGTTTAAAAGATCTACATTTCAGGCGCCTTCATTTTTGGAGAATCCTGCTTAGCGGTGCCTAACTTATGCTCTACCCATAGAAACACCCACTTAGGTGTTAGGCACTACTAAACAAACTGCAATAGGTGCCTATCTTTTATAGGTGCCCATGTTTACTTAGTATGTTGGGGAGGGGGTGGGGATCAAGGGATTGTAGTCCTCTGGAGTGTTCGTTAAGAAGAAAATTCTTGTCCTTGTGTTAGATGAGGTTTTTAAATTTTTTTAAACTACTTATTGAGGCTATTAAGGGTATTTTGCCAATTAAATTGGCACCTAGCGAAGCCTAGCCTAGTCAAGAGATGCTTAACTTTAGGCACCCTTTATAAATGCCCTAAGTGGGCATTTCTATGGGTGGAGCGTGAGTTAGGCACCATTAAGCGCAATTGTCCAAAAACGTAGATACCTGAAACGTAGCCTTTTAAAACTCTTGTCTACATTTCAGGCACCTAAGTTTTTACATAGGTGGCGCTAGCTGCGATTCTGTAAACGGTGCCTAAGCGTGATTGACACATGGCCAGCACCTTTTTTAGGTGCCGGCTCATTAGGTGCCATTTATAAAATCAGCCCCCTATTCCTTCTTTTCCCATCCAACAGTATGGGGGAGGGGGGGGGGGAAAGCAGTAAATTAGACCCCAGAGAAGTTGCAGCAGATTTTTGAGAGGATGCCCTCTTTGTTCCCTGTACTTGAACTAATAAAGGAATAGTGGGAGGTTAGAGTTGGGGTGAAAGGGCATAGTCGCTGACTCCTTGATTGAAAGAAAATTTGTCAAGGCCTACTCTAAAACCATTCCCACTTCATCTTATCAGTATCTTCCTGAGAATTAACTCTGTTGCAGATTTTAGTATTATCTACGAAGACATAAGAACATAAGAATTGCCGCTGCTGAGTCAGACCAGTGGTCCATTGTGCCCAGCAGTCCGCTCACGTGGCAGTCCCTAGGTCAAAGACCAGTGCTCTAAATGAGCCCAGCCTCACCTGCGTACTTTCCAGTTGAGCAGGAACTTGACCAACTTTGTCATGAATCCCTGGAGGGTGTTTTCCCCTACGACAGACTCCGGAAGAGCGTTCCAGTTTTCTACCACGCTCTGTGTAAAGAAGAACTTCCTTACGTTTGTACAGAATCTATTCCCTGTCTTTATCTACTAAGTCTATTCCCTTCAGTATCTTGAATGTTTCGATCAAGTAGTATCATTTATAAAAATGCTGGGAAAGAACAGGACCAAGGACTATCCATGTGGCATGCCTCTATCCTCAGAGTGAAGTATATTTACCACTGTCCTTTCTCCCACTCAATCAGTTTCTAGCCCAATCACTTAGGACCCATACTAAGAGTACTCAGTGCTCAGTTTTCTTTATAAATTGCTTATGTGGTACCATGTCAAAGGCCTTATTGAAATGTAAGTATACCACACTTTCTGCTCTTCCTCAATCCAATTCTTTGGTCATCCATTTAAATAAATTTATTAGATTTTTCTGAATGATATATCTCTTGTAAAACCTGTCCCTGTTTCATTAATTTACTTACCATCAAGATCAGATTAACCAATCAATAGTTCCCAGTCTTCTCCTCCTTACTTCCAATTCTTTTTAGAGAATCTGCATTTCCATCTCCAAGGAGCCATTTTTATTGTCTTGACTCCTTTCCTAGCTTCTCTTAGTTTTTCTAGATACTTGTCTTCCTCTTTCTGCAATTCCTTATATTTTATGAAGGATAATACTTTTTTTCTTACTTTTTATCTTGTTGGAAACTATAGCAGCCTCTTTTTCTCTTACAAACATTTCCTAACAAAAATTGATTTTTTTTTTTGCCCTGTAAATATCTCCCTTTGATTTTGCCCACTGTTCTCTACTTCCCACAGATATAACCATCTAGCTAACACTTCCTTGATGCATTTTCCTATTTTGGAAAAATTAGTTTTCTAGGATCCTTGTTTTGATTAAACCATCACTTCCTAATAATAAGCCACACCATCTGGTGATAACTCAGTGCTAGATGAGCGCCTACTACAACATTACAAACATTTTTTTATATTCACTACATAGACATGTATGCCTGTTTACGTACATAAAGTAGATTTTTGTATGTGTATATGCTATGGGGCTCATTTTCCATAGAGAAAAATGTCTCAAAAGTGGCAATTGGACATTTTTTTCTCTCACAAAAACGTCTTAAGACACGATTTTTGAAACTCAACATCCGCAGTTTTCCTAAATCACAAGGGGGCATTTTGGAAGTGTTTTGGGTGGGCTTAAAATCTGAATATTTTTTCAGTGATAATGGAACAGAAAAAAAGGTCCAGGGTCAAAGTAAATATGTTTTTATCTGGGCCTATTTTAATCATAACTGAAGGGATTGAGGCATGACTCCCCCCACCTTACCTTAGTCCCCCAGTGGTCACTGACCCCCTGCCAACCTACAAAAGCTGTGACAGACAGTAGATACCAAGCTCTATGACAGTTCCAGATATAGCCATTCCTAAGAAGGCAGCAAGTAGATGGAGTGGGGGATAGGAACTAGAGAATGACATGGGGACAGATTTTCCCCATCTCTGCGGGAACTCGTTTTCCCGTCCCATCCCCATGAGTTCTTTACCTGTCCCTGACCCATTCCTACAAGCTCCGTCCTTATCTGCACATACCTCAAACAATTTAAAATCATAAGTGTTCAAGGTGTGTGCGGTTTAGGCAGATCTTACAGGAATGGGACAGGGACAGCGACAAAACTCACAGGGACAGGATGGGGAAATTGAGTTCCTGCGGAGACGGGGACAAATTTGTCCCCGTGTCATTCTCTAATAGGAACAATCCCTAGATCTAAGGATTGTACCTACCTCCTACCCCCTTTATCCTCCAGAAAAATTCATAGTAGGTGCCAGGAGTTGTCAGTGTATTGGTTGGCTAATGGGGGGGGGGGGGGATTAGGGTAAAGGGTGTACTTGATGTTCACGAGGATGGGGAAGAGTGTGGCACAGTGGTTAAAGCTACAGCCTCAGCACCCTGAGGCTGTGGGTTCAAACACAAACTACTCCTTGTGACCCTGGGCAAGTCTCCTAAGTCCCCATTGCCCCAGGTACATTAGATAAATTGTGAGTCCGCTGGGACTGACAGGGGAAAATGCTTGAGTATCTGAATAAATTCATGTAAACTGTTCTGAGCTTTCTTAGAACAGAATAGAAATATGAATAAATAAATGTTAACTGGAGTATCAGGAAGTAGGGGCTTTGTATTTGATGTGAGAAAAGGATTGAGGGAATTAAATATAGAGTGCTTGACCTTAAGCTCCTATATGTTCACTGTTGAACCCAGAAAATCATGACTTTTTTCATTTGGAGAAAACAACATTACTGCAGATATTGAGGTACCACAGGTTAATGATTTATAGGGTTTTTGCTGTGGTAAAATGTCACATTTTTCAGCAGATTAGTAACTACCAGCAGGAAGGGAAAATATGATACCAAAACTTCATAAGTCAAAGAAAAGCATGCAAATGAAGGAAAAAAAACAAACAAACTAAGAAGGACAAACCCCGTACAAAGTCAATTGGCCAAAAATGAGCAGAGATCATCAAGATATTCAGATCATCAAGATATTGGCAAAAACTAATAGATACCTCACGTGGAACATACTTCAAATGAACCTGATACGGGTACACATTTTAAATAACGGACTTCATACAGTATTACAGTTTTAGGAGAGTATGAACCTCCGAAGCAGGCATTTGCCAAAACATGGCCCACATCGGCTTCGTTTGAAGTATGTTCCATTCGAGCTACCAATTAGTTTTTCCCAGCCTGACTACTTTGTCATCTCTGCTCATTTGTGGTTGAAACACATGCTTAATTTTTTTAATGATTCTTTTCTTCATTAGTGGTATATTTTAGCACTATATAATACCACAAATATGAATTATTCTCAATACTTCCTGAGTTAGGATGGATGGATTATGCCACTGACTCATGGCAACATGCAGAGTGAGGAATCCACCCTGTGATGTTTCACAGCAGAGTATGGGAGTGGTTTGCCATTGCCTTCTCCTGCACAGTGTGCAGCTCCACTATGTTGCTGCTACCCAACACAGGGCCCCTTAGCCTCTGCTATTCCCAGGTAGTCTCCCATTCAGGTGCTAGACAGGTCTGACCCTGCTTAGCTTCGAATAGTAGGCGTGGGCTTACTCAGGGCAGCCAGGCTGTAGGCTTGGAAAAGTTTAAGGGCTTTTTACTGCGTGCCAGCAAAATAAATGCTCAGATGCTCATTCAGTTCCTATGAGCATGGGAGCATTTACCTCTTTGGCCTGCAGTTAAAAGCTCTACCGTGGTTTGATAAAAGGGGGCCTAAATGTCTTGCAAATAATGAAGTAAATTAAGGGTGCATTTTCTTTTATCTGGTAATTCAACCTTTTCTTATTTAGGAAATCCCATGAAAAAAATGCATACGTATTAAATAAATGTAAAGAAAGTTGCTTTAAGACATTCCTTCTAGAAAAGGTAACACAGACTGAATAGCATATGTGAATCCAACCAACAGCAGATCCAAACAATCCAATGTGGCACCATTCTCCACTTAAAACACTTAATCTAAATACTCTGGTCTGAGTGTACAGGATGAATTCTGTGCTGGGTAGCTGTCTCCACAACTTTTCTACCAAGAAAGTTAAAAGCCCCTACATACAAGGCCTTAAGTAGATAACTCCAAAATCACCAAAGCATGCTCTAGTGTTGTACATTTCTTAATTAGCATTGACTCCTAAAATTACCACATCCTAAATTGAATTAAATGGTTTAATACATGTTAAGTCAATTAATACATGTTAAAATGTTCTAGTATGCATTATAAATTTTCTGTTAAACAAAAACATGAAACAAACTGGCAAAAAAAAAAAAAAAAATACACCCCAATAAATCTGGAACAATTTGGGGATTTTCAATAGAGGAAATTGTTTTTACTGTCTATACAACCAGACCATCCTTATTTACATTGCCTTAAAGGTCAAATTACAACAGAGACTGGAAAATTTTTCTCATTTAAAATAGAGGGACAATTTGTAGGGTCATTTGACAGCAGTATTATAGACTATTATGTGACTATATCTCTCCAATATTTTGTGAGCTTCATTGGCTACCTGTGGATTTGCGGATCGACTTCAAGGTTCTTTGCTTGATGTTTAAGTTACTTCAATACAATTGCCCCGGCTAGAGTTCACTCTCTTTTGCAGTGGTATTGTCCCTCATACGAGCTACAGTCGGCAGATAGTTTGAAACTAGACATTTCGTTGTTAGTTGCCGTAAGGCATACTGGGAATCATAAATCTATGTTTTCTGTGCAAGGCTCGACACTTTGGCACGTTGACCCTGCGCCAATCAAATATTATTTTGTAGTTCAGAAACAGAGTGGAAACTGTTGTTTGAGCGCTTTTTAGGTGCCAGTAATATGAAAGTATAAGTCTGTGGCAGTATGAGCAGTTTTTTACTGTTTTATTCTGTTTTGTATCTGCTTGTTTTATACTTGTTTTAATTTTTATCCTGATTATGTATGTGATTTTGTTTCCTACTTAGATATGTAGATAGGCGGGTTATAAATAATTTTAAATAAATAAAATAATATAAGATATTGGGAACTATTTTATAATGTGCTAAGGTTTTTCAGTTACCATGTAGAAATGGGCAAAATTAACATATGATAACTGTAAAACCTCCCTGTTGACTGTTAAGGCATCCTCAGCATTTCAGAAGTTGCTGCTTTGAAGTCAACATAGAGGAAGCCATTACTGCATATTAATAACACAGTTGGCAACACGTAAAGAAGTCAGCTACAAAATTTATCTTGAGGTAGTGTTAATTGCTCTGTGTTTTGTTTTGTTTTGCCATGTTAATAGTTAATGACCTCCCCATTAACTATAATGTGACATCCCCATTCATTCCTTGCCCTAAAATGGCATTTTCCATGTTAGCATGCACTAATTCTCACGTTGATTAAAAAGAAAAAAGGAGGTGGCCGTCCCACAGATATCAAAATGAAAAGAAGCAAAAAGTGAGACACACTCTGAAGCAGAATCCACCAGTATTCCATAACTCAAACTTTACAACAAATTAAAAGGATGAAGGTGTCAAAAAAGGACATATAATTGTTGGGAAACTATGTATAAACAGCTAGTCATAGACACGTATCACTGGTACATAAATAGACATCTGCACAACAAAGCAACTGTTAATGTGCCACACTGCTAGTGTATATAATTTCCACATCAAAAGGTTAATGGGACTTAGGGTTCCTTTTACTAAGGTGCACTAGCGTTTTTAGCGCATGCAGTATTGTAGTGCATGCATATACCGCTAGGGCACCTTAGTAAAAGGAGCCCTTATTGAATAGGGGCTGTATTTAAACCACTTTTCAAAAATAGTTGACAGACATTCCAAAATCCCTGCATTACCTTTAATATTTCATTGAGAGTTGTAAAGGTACCATACTTGGACATGTCCAATAACTCATACGAGTAGTAGCTTTTCATAGGTAAATAAGAGCATAATTTCAGCTAGATTTAGAAACTGGATGACATTTTTAAAAAATCTGATAGCTATGAGAATCCTCTTGAGAATGAGAGGAGTGAGTTTAATGCTTTGCAATGCAAAAAAGTGCCTATCACAATAATCTGACAAAGCTGGTATTAATTTGGCAGTCTCAGTTCTCATAACTCTAATGATTTTGAAAACTGCAAGCACATATGAAACCTTAATGGTTCCAATTAGGGAGAGTGAAGTTAGGGGTTAAGATAATTTCTCTAATGCACTTTCTATTTTA
Source organism: Geotrypetes seraphini (assembly GCF_902459505.1). Classification (NCBI taxonomy): domain Eukaryota; kingdom Metazoa; phylum Chordata; class Amphibia; order Gymnophiona; family Dermophiidae; genus Geotrypetes; species Geotrypetes seraphini. The sequence continues at coordinate 209,841,724 of NC_047088.1, forward strand.
TTTATTTGGTGATAGAAGCCTTTTAAAGATTTTCAGAGGGCATTCAGATTCAAAATCATATGAAGGTATTTAAAACGTTTAAAAAATATATTTTCTATTTTTTGGGGGGGGAGAGGGAGGGATAAAACAGCCTTGTTCTTTCTGTTTCCAACTCAGTTCTAACCAGAATAATGATCTTGTTATTTCCAATAATCATTTCCCGTATTTTAAATCTACTTCCAGCCTATATTTCATATCAACAATCCCTGGCTAGTGACCATGCATCAGGGCTTCTTCTAAAATTCTGCATTCAGAGACCCTGAATGCAACTATTAATTTTTACTGTCATATAATTGTTGGGAAACTATGGGGTCTTTTACTAAGGCACGCTAAATCAGCTAGCACGTCTTAGTAAAAGACCCCCTGTGGATGCAAATTTGCTGCTCAATTTTTCATCAGCTTGGCATGTTCTTCTCAAAGTTATTTCCTTATTGCTACATTGTAGAAACTTTTTATTTCATGAAAATTGTGTTGAACAAACAGGATTACAAGTATATGTAAACTACAATGAAGAAACCACAATATGTTGGTACAGAAAATGTCATTAAAAAGCTTGTATAATATCTTAGAGTTACAGGAATAGCAAATAATATATATGCATCAAATATGTATCATTTTAGAAATGTTTACAGAATAATGGGCAAATTTCCAGTTGTTGAAAATCATTTACAAAGTTAGATCAGAATATTTAAAAGTTTATTTTGCCAAAAATCAATATCACTCGATGTCATTTGACATGGTTGAATGGCCCCAATTACTTAATGTGCTTAGGTGGTTTGGTAGTGGCGATGGCTTTTTGCAATGGGTGAAGTTACTATGTACCAAAGCAATGTAGAAACTTTTCAGTAGTATGTTAGAACATAAGAATAGCCTTACTGGCTCAGACCAATGGTCCATCAAACCCAGTAGCCCGTTCTCACAATGGCCATTCCAGGTCAATAGTACCTGGCCAATACCCAAGGAGTAGCAGAATTCCATGCTACAGATACAGGGCAAGCAGTGGATGCTAGGTTGCATAGGGAGCAGAATGGCCAGTAGGAAAAAGGAGGTATTGATGCCTCTGGTGAGACCTCATTTAGAATATTGTGCACAATTCTTGAGGCCGCACCTTCAAAAAGATATAAAAAGGATGGAGTTGGTCCAGAGGAAGGCTACTAAAATGGTGTGTGGTCTTCGTGATAAGGCGTATGGAGACAGACTAAAAGATCTTAATCTGTATACTTTGGAGGAAATGCAGGAGAAGGGAGATATGATAAAGACGTTTAAAAACCTACATAATATAAATGTGCATGAGTTGAGTCTCTTTCATTTGAAAGGAAACTCTGCAATGAGAGGGCATAGGATGAAGTTAAGAGGTGATAGGCTCCGGAGTAATCTGAGGAACAGTCTCCTGGAAGAGGTGATGGAAACAGAGACTGTGTCTGAATTCAAGAAGGCCTGGGATAGGCACGTGGGATCTCTCAGAGAGAGAAAGAGATAATGTGGATGGGAAGACTAGATGGGCCATTTGGCCTTTATCTGCAGTCATGTTTCTATGTTTCTGTGTTTCCCTCATGTCTTTCTCAATAACAGACTTTGGACTTTTCCTCCAGGAAATTGTCTAAACCTTTTTTAAAACCAGCTACGCTATCCGCTCTTACCACAACCTCTGGCAATGCATTCCAGAGCTTAATTATTCTCTTGAGTGAAAAAAGATTTTGTCCTATTGGTTTTAAAAGTATTTCCCTGTAGCTTAATTGAATGTCCCCTAGTCTTTGTAATTTTTGACAGAGTGAAAAATCAATCCACTTGTACCCGTTCTATTCCACTCAAGATTTTGTAGACTTCAATCATATCTCCTCTCAGCCATCATTTTTCCAAACTGAAGAGCCCTAACCTTTTTAGTCTGGCCTCATACGAGAGGAGTTCCATCCCCTTTACCATCTTGGTTTCTCTTCTTTGAACCTTTTCTAGCACCGCTATATCTTTCATGAGATAAGGAGACCAGAATTGAAAGCAATACTCTAGATGAGGTTGCACCATGGAATGCACTCCTGAGAGAGGTGGTGGAGAGGAAAACGGTGACGGAGTTCAAAGAAGCGTGGGATGAACACAGAAGAAGATCTAGAATCAGAAAATAATAGTAAATATTGAACTAATGTCAGTACTGGGCAGACTTGCATGGTATGTGTCTGTATATGATCTTTTGGTTGAGAATGGGCTGGGGAGGCTTCAATGGCTGGGAGGGTGTAGATGTGCTGGAATGAGATTTGACGGAGACTTTGACAGTTGGAACCCAAGCTTTGGATTCTTGCCCTGAAATAGCTAAGAAGAAAAAATTTAAATTTAAAAAGTTTAAATTGAATCAGGTTGGGCAGACTGGATGGACCATTCGGGTCTTTTTCTGCTATCATCTACTATGTTACTATGTTACATTAAAACATTCTTAGTCTTGTTAACTATCCATTTTTAATAATTCCTAGCATCCTGTTTGCTTTTTTGACTGCCACCGCACATTGGGTGGAAGCTTTCATCGTATTGTATACAACAACACCCAAATCCTTTTCTTGGGCGCTAACTGTGATTCGAGTTATTCTTGTTGTTGTTGTTAGGTGCCATCGACTCGTGCTCGAGTCCTAGCGACTTGATGAATTGCAGATCTAAAAATAAATCAGTTTTGTGCTAGTCTGGAAAGGTCCTCCAGCATCATCCCTATGGTTATTTTCAATGTGTCCAGCCATCTGATTGCATGGTTCCTTCAATCTTCCCAAACATGATGTCCTTCTCCAGTGATCGCTTTCTTCTGGTGGTGTGACCAAAATGAGTCATAACTTCATCATTTGGGCTTCGAGTGACATAGTCAGTTTGATCTCTTCCAGAATCAATTTGTTAGTTCTTCTGGCACTCCGCAGCATGCTTAAAATCCTTCTCCAGCACCAAAGCTCAAATGAGTCAATCTTCTTTCTGTCTTGTTTCTGTAGTGTCCAGCTTTCACATCTATAACTAACCACTGAGAAAATGAGTGTGTGTACAAGTCTGATCTTCATTTGGAGTGTTACCTCCCTGCCTTTGAATACTTTGTCGAGAGTCTTCATTGAAGAGTGACCAAGTGGTATTTTGCAGAGTACTTCCTCCCTGTTAGTTGCTTCTTTGTTTACAAAACAGCCCAGGAGATAGAAAAGAAGTTGTAAAGGATTTCAATCGCCTTCAAGCTCAAAATCTTCATCATTTTGTGTGTTCAAGGTCTTTGTCTTGTTTATGTTCAGTTCTAATCCCATGTTATGACTTTTGGCTTTGACTTTTCTCAGTATATTCTCAGCATGTCTTCTTTACTGCCAGTGATGAGTGTTGTATCATCTGCATATCGCAGGTTGTTTATATTTTGGCCACCAACTTTGAAACCAACATTCTCTTCTTCCAAATTTACTTTTCTGAAGATGGTTTCACCATACAGGTTGAACAGCTAAGGTGACAAGATGCATCCTTGCCTTTCACCAAGTTTTATTGAAAAGAAATCAGTATTGCCATATTCAGTCCTCACTGCAGCTTCTTGATTTTCATTTAGGAGTTCTATTAGCTGAGTTATGTTTTTGGGTATACCCATTTGCACGAGAGTTTTCCATAGTTTATTGTGATCCACAGAGTCAAAAGCTTTGCTGTAGTCAATGAAGCAAAGGTATAGGGGTTTTGGGTATTCTTTGCTCTTCTTCAATATCCATCTAACATTGACAATAATGTCTCTTGTACCTCGACCTTTACTAAAACCAGCCTGAACTTTGGGTAGATCTTTCTCAATGTATGACTAGAGCCTTCATTGTATTATTTTCAGAAATATTTTGTTGGCGTGTGGAATTAATACAATTGTTCTGTAGTTGTTACAGTCCTTGGCATCACCTTTCTTCGGTGTAGGTATGAACAGTGATCTTCTCCAATCTTTTGGCCATGTATTTTCCTTCCAAATCTGCTGACACAGTCAAGTGAGGCCCAAGATAGCACCTTATGCGCCTTTTATTAATTCAATTGAAATATTGTCGATACCAGGTGACTTGTTTTTCGATAAAGCTTTAATCACTGCTATGACTTCTTTTAAATTATCTGGTTCTTCTTTGGCTTCAGTTTCCAGTTCAATTTCTCCAATGTTATCCTCATTGTCTTGTTTGTGTCATCTCTGCTGAAACCTGTCCACCTTGGGAGGCCCTGCTGGTAGTGAAACTAACAATGGCATAGGTTTCAGCTTCTCAGATGTGCACAAGCCCAAGTGACACAGGCCCATGTACCGTGACTAGAGTTTCAGTAGTATAATGGAGGTAATTCCATTAAAAAAGCTGCCTAGTTTTAGGTGGCAGGAAGGCACATAAATGGTGATATTTTACTCTCATTTATGCTGGTAAATGGCCTTTTATAGAATTTGATGGTACATACTTTGTGGCTGTGTGTGTACCTACTCTCTTTTATTGAATAGGCTTAAAATAATGCCATGATCAGAACATATAGGAGGTAATTTTAAAAAGAGGGTGCTAATAATGCACATCAACGACCAGAATACCATCATATATACCCATATTTGTGAACATAGATGCATAAATCTCAATATTCCAGCATTGTGTTATTCTAGGGTGGTGTGTAGTCTGAAGGTGCGCATGCACATGAGCAGATGCTGGGCATGGCACACAGTTATACACATAAAAGACAGAATATTGCAATTTACATTCACTTTTAAGCAAGCTAGACATGAACATTTACACCTGTCTATGGCTGGTGTAAATGGTCATTTGTAAATTATATGCACTTGTTATACTAGTATCCTATAAATGAAAGTAGATGCCTACTTATTTTTATAGGATAAGCTCCAAAAATGCTTCCACAAGATTTGGCAGTTTACTTTGAGAATAAAATTCAAATGGTACGCAGTACATTTATCAAAAAAAATAATGCTCAAGTGCTAAGTTCTCCAAACAAATGTATACATCTGCCTTTCAATAGCTGTGACTTTTTTTTAACTTTAAACTTTTGCGAGCCTGTGAGTTTAACCCGCTTCAGGTTAAAACCACGGGCTTGCACAGGCAGTTGAGGCAAGCATGTTCGGGGCCCAACTCTCCTGCTCCTATCTACCGCCGGCGGCAGCCTCTTCCCTCCTTCCCTTCAGTGCGAGCCCGCAGGTTTAAAGCTGGCACTGCAATGCGGCATGCAGCCCCACTTTAAAACCACAGACTTGCACTGTGGGGAAGGGCGGCAGAGAACAGGAGGGTCAGGATGAGGAGGCAGGAGAGATCGGGGCGGCATTCAGCTCGGTTCCCCATCCCCACAAGTTAATTGGAAATCTCCAGTGCGGGGAAGGGTGGGAGAGTCAGGGCAGGCAGGCAGGGGATTTGGGTTCAGGGCAGGCAGGCAGGCACTTTTGGGGTTGCAGGAGATCGGGGCTGACAGTTAGAAAGCAGGACGGCAGAAGGCAGGGCAGGGCAGTCGCAAAGGGCTTCAGCGACTGGTCCTCAGAAGTCACTTTTTTTTTTTTTTTTTGGATCAGTCAGCCTAGTCGGTGTTGCAGGGTTTTGTTTAGTGAATCGCGTCTCTGCCTACTCGCCACTGCCCTCATTTGCATGCGAGGATTGGATGATGGTCGGCAAAGAGGTAAGTGAACGGGCCGGGGTCACTAAGGGGTCGCAAACTGATCAGTACTCGATCGGTTTGCTTTGTGAATCTAGCCCATTGTCTCTAGATTTCACTGGCTAGGTTTAAATCTAGCCTTAAAGCCTTTTTATTCAAAGACGCTTCTGAAACATAAAAATAATAAATATTTTTTATTAAGGTGTACAGTCAAACCTCGGTTTGAGAGTATTTTGCAAGACATTCTCGCAAAACTCATCTCGCAAACCGGGTGTTGACTCGATTTGCGAGCACACACAACCCCCCCCCCCCCCGAGAACCGGCATCGCTCCCCCACTCCCCCCTGCTCGGCGACAGGGAGAATTAAGGCCCGGCAGAGGCAGGTATTTCTTCAAGCGGCACCGGCACAACCTGTGGACTGCGTGCCGGTGCCAGACGGGGGGTAAGTTTCAAGTTGTTCGGGCGGGGGGTGCCGGTGCGAGCGGGGGGGGGGGGGAGCAGCGCCGCTGGCCTCGGGGAAGGGGGGAATGTATCAAGCGAGTTTCCATTATTTCCTATGGGGAAACTCACTTTGATATATGAGTATTTTGGTTTACGAGCATACTTCTGGAATGAATTATGCTCGTAAACCAAGGTTCCACTATACTTTCTTTTGGCTTAAATATGGTGGGATTATTCTAAGCTTAGACAGTGAATTGGATATTATGTAATTTATCTCTGTTCTCTTTTCTAATAATATATTGCATTTCTTCCCCATGTTCCTTGTTTATCATATTGTTTGTCTTTTTGTTAGTCCTTGTACGTGACTTTCAAATGTATTATTTAGTTTTATCTAATGTAAACTGCTCAGTAGGTGTGTTTAACGGCAGAGAATAGGTGTGATAAACTTTGATGTTGCTAGGTGTCTGAGATAGGTGCCAGTATATTAGGCCTACCTCTAGGAAGCCTAGTGATGCCTAAGTCCACTTAAGCACTACTAGGCATGATTCTATAAAGGCCGTTAGTGATTGACAACTGCACGGACCAGCACCTAAAAGTTAAGAATGGTTAGGTGCCGTTTAGTAAGGGCTCATGTGCTATTTTTTCATAATGACTGTGCATTTGGCCATTAATTCAGAAAATGGAAAATTGGCCATTTTCCAGCTGCAGTGCATGGGAAAACCCCACATAAGGATGGGCTTAAAGCCAATTCCTACTGCAGCTTTATAAAGGGACTTCTTGAAAATAAAATTAGCCCTGATCAGTAACTAAGATCCTCCATCCAGGAATCACACATGACTGATATAATAAGATCACAAAACTCAAAATGAATCAGGAATCACTGGTGAGGATGGATTATTATCTCAGGACACCAAATTATGGATCTACTTGTCCGTAATTTCTGAAGATAAAGGAAGCACATTACATTACATCTAAATTCTGTTCTGTTCAAAAATAAATGTACTGCTCAACAAAAAGTATCTTTAGCTTTATTCATAGGAACTATTCTTTTTTTTTTTTTTGTCTATCTCTTCTTGACGTGCATGCAGGGTGTGCATCAGGTTCAAAGGAACTTCCTATTCATAAGCGATCTAGCTCTTACTGATTGTTACCCAGTATTCTATGAATAATACACGTTGCAAGGTTACATTTTCACTGTCTTTTAAAAATTATTTTCAGTGTGATATGTGTTTGACAAATCATTACTTCAAGAAGAGGATATCTGCGTTGTAATGTCTGGAATATTATGGTTTAGTTTAGCTAAACAAAGCAATTTGCTACCTACACCATACAGAGTTGTGTTCAAAGCTGAATGCACAATGCATCTTCAAGTATTCCTTTTCAGATTGTCACTTTTGCTCAACGTCATTCAGTTACAGACAAGAAAATAGTTATACTTTAATGACTTGAAATTGCATACAGAATATATTACTTTCAGAGACAAATATAATAAGCTGCACTGTATACACTACTGATTGACAACACCTGGCTTATGGTATAGCTCTGATTATTGTTTGGAACATTATAGAAAGATTTTAAAAACCATCAATGTATTAACATAGACATTCACCCTGGCTCAGCTTATAAATTTTCATATTTCAAAACAGCGAGGGCCAGATACTCTAATATCACCAGTAAAATCCGTTGGGTCGCTGTAATGCCGGTAAATTGTCCGATTTCAAAACGGTGATCAATGTTGAAACAATTTTGCATGCAAATGAGTTTCATGGAGATGTGCCATAATCCCATCCGATCAGTTGCTGGAAAAGTGACTGACATGTGCAGAGCCAGTAGGGGAAGCCCAAACAGATGAGCGTCAGGGGAAGCCCCCAAGCAGCTTCCTGCTGCTCAACTGTTCGGGGCAGGAAGACTTTTTTTTTATGGGCACAGATGTGTTGCAGGTGCAAAATAACTGTCCCCATTAAAAAAAAAAAAATCACATCGCCCCCACCCAATGACGGCCCCTGAATTAAAGAAAAAACATCGGCAGGCCACCCGGACCTCCCCCATACCTCCAACATCACCCCCCATGAATATAGGCAGGAGGGATGCCCACTCCCTTCTGCCTCGGTGGCCATCCAGACCCCCCCCTCACCATGAATGGAGGGATATATCATTATTAAAATAAATTTGGTCCTCAGAGTTTGAAGAACTGTAATCACTAAGCTTAATTTGAGTTCTCCCTCAATTGTGTTCTATATCACTGTCAAATATATTTATGAAATATTGCATTAAACCACCCCCACCCCCCACTCTTTTTTACAAAACCGTGAAAGTGGTTTTTAGCACAGGTTAATGCATTGAGTGCTCTGTGCTACTCCCGACACTCATAGAGTTCCTATGAAGGTCAGGAGCAGTGTAGAGCATTCAGTACGCTGTCCTGTGCTAAAAACTGCTATTGCAATTTTGTGAAAGGGGGGTGGGGGGGATAAATATCTAACATATCAGGGTTGTTGTTTTTTTTGCATGTGAATGCTGTTTTACACAGGCATATTCGTATGTGATATAAGAAGTAGGCACATACTGGTATACAACCTGGCTTTAGGTGTGTTTGGGTAAGAGTTGGTGAGAAGAGCAGAGGGACTCATGAAGTACACATATACATTATAAAATATACAATCACATGTTCACTTCAGCTGCGCACACTCACAACGGCTACCGAGCTGATGTAAATTTACATGGCTGCATTGTAGCTATGATTTTTGTTGGCTTTATGCTGCTATTTTATGAAGATAAAAGAGGTACTATCTTATTTTCTTATCTTTATTAAAACTTGATATATCATTGGGTAGCTCGACCGGACATCACAGCAGTTTACATAATAAGACAAAAGTATCATTCAAGGTACAAAATAAAATTACAAGTACAATATAAAATTATATTATGACATAGCAATACAATATTAAGTGGCAGTACAATTTTTTAAAAAGTAACTACCAAATGACTGCAAAACAAGTGAGTTTTAAAAACTTTATCTTTAAAAAAACAAACTCAAGATAGGCAAATAAGTAGCTGTTTGGCCTTCCCACCTAGGCGACCTGTTATGAAATTACCCTCTTACTGCACAGATAATATCTTCAAGAGCAGCACATTATTATTTGCTTCGAGAAATTTGTGTGATAAGGAGAAGCTCATTAGCCAGATGAGTCATATCTTATAGATGCTCTTGGAGGATAAGTGTCATTCTGTATCAAGTGGTCCAGAACTCCCCCAGTCAGCCATCTTAGAAATTGCTGAATTTTTTTTCAGGGGATATGTTGGGACCTCTAATGAAGATATCCAAAGTTTTGGGGCATGATCTCAACCAGATCTAGAGTTTCCTCCGGTTTTACCTATCCCTCTCGGCACTCTCTTGTAATTGAAATTGGTTACTAATGTACTTGACAATATTTCTCTGTATCATCGCTGTATATGAACAGTCTCTTCCTCTGTAAACCGCTCTGAACTGTTTGTGGTATTGCGGTATACAAAAATAAAGTTATTATTATTATTATTTATGGGGGCCACTTTTCTGTATCCACGGAAGATTTCAAATGTGGACCCTTCTTGAAATTGGACCAGTTGACATGGAAATTGTTCCAGCAATGTTAGTAATTTGTTTTATTTTAGGCCTTGAGCAGTCATTAGGCTCTTATAAACTTTTATTTAGATTATTTTTAGTGCAGGAGTCTGGATATTACTTACTTTTTTAAAAAAGTTACACAGTGTTAAAAGAAACCTTTTTTTCACCACTGTTCTATGGGCTTAGCTTATATGCTCTAACCATCTAATTACTTGTTAACTTTTAGAAATAAAAGATATTTTTTCAAGATCCTGACCAGCTGTAGAATTTCTTTAAAGCTAATATTATTCTAAGACTTGGGCATATTTCCTCTGACTGACCAACTAATGCATGTCCCAGGGGTTATGGGAATGATGCCTAAGACTGCACTAAACTAGTGTGTATTTTGTTTTTGATATATAAACATTTTCTTTTCTTGTTGTTTTCAGACTTTCTGGGCTGTTAACACTATAGCTTATATTCTTGAGGGGAGGTGCCTTTTTTAATTTGTCTGGTGTGGGAGTGAAGGTATTTTTGTGATCAATTATTCCTATTATGATTTGTATGTGGTGCTGTACAGAGACAGAACATTTTCTCCTTCTTGGAGCTTACAATTTAGTAAAGAAAGACAAATAGGTAAAACAATGAAAAACAAGTAAGACCATGACTGAGAAAATTTAAGATAGATGAGATTAATGGAGATTCAAAGTACTGCTATTATGCAAACTTTGTATTTCTGTACATTAAAAATAAAGTTATAAGCTCCATCTTTATCCAGCTAAGGAACCCTTATGTCCATTAGCACATGCTTAATGGACATTAGTTTGCACTAAATCTCGACATCCTATTTTATGCCTAAAGATTTTTTAGCACTTAGCTCATTAGTACCTGCTAAGCTTTATCAAAAAGGCCCCTAAATTTTTAGGATTGGTGCATTTCCACAGGAAAGGTACTATGATTACTGTATAATAAAATTCTGTCCATATCATTCTATATACTTAGCAAATAACATCCAAACATATTATGTGGTGTATTTACGTTGGGACTGTTTTCCTAAGCGGTGCCAATCAGTAGGTTTAGCACGCCCTTAGATGTGTCTTTTCGGTATGTTAAGCCCATTTCTTGGCTCGGCATTAATGCAAGTATTACTTTGGAAGGAGTAAGGGCTCCTGTGCACTCTGCCTTATTCAGTTAGCACATGCTAAGCGATGCCTGAAATCCGCACCTAACCTAAATAAAATCAGTTCGCTTAAATGGTATGGTAACTGGCCACCCCTTTGAAATTAATGGAATAATTCATTAAAAAAAAAAAAATTTAGGCATGGAATTCCACATGACGCCAAGTGACACCTAAGTGGAGGCATCTTCTGATGCTTAACAATTCTTACCTGACAAGTTGGCATGGTTAGGGACAGAGAATAGGTATGGTTGACCTAGGCATTGCTAGGTGTCCAGGTTAAGCACTGGTGAATTAGGTCCAGTAAAACCTGGCCTACTATACTAGTGCCTACCTCCAGGACACCTAGCAATGCTTAAGCATGCTTAGGTGCCAGTGGGTGGGATTCTATAAATGGCACCTAGTGTTTAATTGACAACTGCACCGAGCGCTGCATACATTGTAGAGTACATCGTCAATAGCACGCAGGAAATTGGCGCGCTGACAATTCTGCTCCATCAAATGTGTGCACTGACAATTTTGCGATTGAACGGAAAGAAATTGTCGAGGCAGAAATGTGAATATAGTGTGTGTGTGGGGGGGGGGGTGTTCAGGAAAAATCTTGTTGGCATTGAACACCCCACTCAACCAGAGCAGGAGTGTTTGGGGGTTCCCGCACACCCCTAAGAGCGCAAAATGCCTTGTAAGTTTAGGTCGCTCACAAGTTGTAAGTTTAGTGGGGAGTTCCTCCACACCCTTCCTCAACCAGAGCGTGAGTGTAGTGGGGGGTTCCCCACATACACACACACTCCTTCAGACTGCAAAAAGAAAGGAATACAGTGCTCCCCTGAGATTTGCGCGAATCTCGAAAAACTGCAAATATGTTTTTTTTCATGGGGGAGCCTGGAGAGGGCAGCAGGAGAGCAGCCTTATCCAATCAGGAGTTGCGTGTCAAAGCAGCTCCTGATTGGATAAGGCCCGACTTCGTGCAGGAAGAGGCAGTCGGAGCGAACCGCGAGTGCTTTCCTGCACTCGCGGCCCTCCGGCTGCTCTCTCCTGCCTCTCCCGCTGCTCTCTCCTGCCTCTCCCGCTGCCCTCTCCTTGTCGGTGGTTGACCAGGACCGTGAACCGCCGACCACGAACAACCAGGGGAGCACTGTACAGCAACGCACACTTGTCTTGCGTGTATGCCAATGTCCTGCGTGCTTTTGACAGATCACCACATTATAGTTATATTTATAGAAATCAGGCCCTAAATGAATAGTGTATCTATGCCTTTCTCTGCCCTTGATACGCCCCCTCCTAAAAGTTTACAAAAAAAATAATTACTGCATGGTTAGCACAAACAGATGGCAAAACTAGGGCTCGTTTTACAAAGCCGCAGTAGAGGTTTCTACCTCGGGCCAGTGAAGCAAATGTTCGGATGTTCATAGGAATTCTATGAGCATCAGGGCATTTACCTTGCCAACCCAGCATGGAAACCTCTACCACAGCTTTGAAAAATCCAGTGCTGATGTGGAACACTTTAGCCCATTTTTGCTGCATTAGGCACATGTTAGCGCTTAACATACAGCAGCTTAATATAAAGGACCTCTGTTACTGTAGTATTCTACTTACCATGTGAATAATCTGTTATTTAAGAAGCCCTGTTCACAATTATTTACATCAGGGTTGTCAAAGTCCCTCCTCAAGGGCCGCAATCCAGTCGGGTTTTCAGCATTTCCCCAAATGAATATGCATGAGATCTATTTGCATGCACTGCTTTCATTGTATGCTAATAGATCTCATGCCTATTCATTGGGGAAATCCTGAATATCCTACTGGATTGCAGCCCCCGAGGAGGGACTTTGACACCCCTGATTTACGTGGTTAAATGTTAGCATTTCCACATGTATATAATATGCACACGTAAAACAAGATTTTAGAAAGCTAATATTTACACATAGGCTAGCTAGATTCAATAAATGGTCCTCAAATATCAGTAAGATCCAGCCCAAAAACAAAACCAACATACCAGCATAAAATATATGAATAAATTGTTTTATTGCAATGAACACTGACAAGTCTCAATTCTAGGAGCATCGGAGCAATGTTGGAACATTTAGCTCTCTAGGCCATGGTAGAAACCTCTACCGCTGTGTAGTAAAAGTGTGTGGGTGGGGGTGGGGAGGGGGTTAGTACTGAGCATTACCCTCCAGGTAGTTTTCTTTCTCTTTTAAAATTATTTTTATTTGCATTTTAAATCATACAAACATATATCGTGGATTAGGAACAATGTTCCCATGCACTATAAGTATTAAGAAGAAATAAATCATGCAGATAACATCTGCAAAGGAAAAAGAAAAGGCACTAAACTTCCTATAAGCCCACAATTAAAGGAGAAGAATCTAATAAGAAAGGCTAACATAAGAAGAAAAAAGTACAATCTATACAGCAGTTTAACCTAGACAATTTACCATAAGTAACTTCTTCCATAGCTAAATCCCATTGCTTTATCCCCACCCCTCCTTTTACACCCCAGGAAGTTGAACAGGTCATTTGTTATCAAGAAAAGCCTTGAGTTGCTTTGGGTCATAGGAAAGGTATCTATTAGAATCCAAAAGAACTAAACATTTACAAAGAAAACATAAGAAGACATGCTTTCTCTTTTCCTATCTATCCATACAGATGTCAGGCAAAACTCAAACTGTACCACCCAAATACAACTTTTCACGGTTCTGAAACTAAAGTCTCATCACCCAGGCATTATCATTCTCAAATACAGAAGGCACCAGGAATGTAGATATAACACACTCTTTCTTCTTCCAAAGATCTTTCCAACAATTCTGTGACATCCTCTGAAACATCTTTTGATGCTTCTATTCAGGCAAAAAAAAAATATACTCAAGAAGTAGGCGAAATAGCCTCCTTAGGCACCCCTCAAAACTCCTTCAGATATTTCTTAAACAATTCTATAGTCGCTATACTCATAGCTTAGGAAAAACTGGCCTCGTAGTATAATTTTCAAGCTTTTTAACTTGGTTGATCAATCCAATAATACCCCATCCAGATGTTAACATCCTCAATTCAGTCTCCTGTAAGTCATGTTGAATAGTTTTCACTTTCCTGTCTATTTCACAGTTTTTTTGCCTCTTGGGTGATTAGGCGGGTCTTACATCTTGTAAAGAATTATCCTTAGCAGTTTTGTTCCCAGATAGAGTCTAAGGGCTAGATTCACTAAGACCCTCTTTTACAAAGTGCGCTAAGCATTTTAGTGTGGATTTAGCGCATGCTAAATCAACGCGGGCACTAACCGCTAATGCGTCCTGTAACCGTATCTGGGGGCCTGCGTGAGACTCCACAGCACGTACAGTGATTATACAACAATGACACCTGCGTGTGACCCAGACTGGAGTCACCCTGCAGTCAAGGAATGACACCAAGAACCAAAAGCAAAAAAAAAATAAACCACAATTCCTCAGAATGAGAAATTAAAAAAAACTTCAGGTTTTATTTTTTTCAAAGTAATAAGGACAGGCTTATTAGAAGTCCTACTCAAAACAGGTAAGTGAACTATCTTTAGTCCAAGTTCACTAAGCAGAGTAATGAACAGTCCAAACATAAAAGCAAAGAAAAAAAAAATACTTTTTCCCTTTGTTCTTCACCCAACTGGGTTTTATGTTTTCTTTAGCTCTCAATTAACTATGTTACTAAACAGGGCATTTTAGTTCCTTCCAAACACTGAAAAACACAATAGGGTTTAAGGCACTGTCTGCCCTATTGCTAGTGTTTCAAAAGAAGCCTCTGACAGCCAAGCCTTGCACTGTCAGGATAAGGAGAGTGCCTCAGGTTTGCTTTACTTTTAGCTTATAATAGCTTCAAATTTCCCTCCCAGATTATAGCAAACCTCTCCCTCTATTCAGGCACCACCAGCTTCTTAACAAAAAGAAAAAAAATGCACTCACTGATTCTTCACTGTTAGCTTCCTTTAGCAGGTACAGCTGGTAGACAAACCAACTTCCATGGCTTCCTCAGCCAAGCTCATTTCCTCTGGCAAGAGTTCAGTTTCCATTGGGAGTTCCAGCTCAGGCACAGTTTCTTCCAAAATATCTCCAGCTTCTTGTACCTCCATGGGTGAGACGGGTTCGCCTCTGCCTGGCCCAAGGAGACTCGCAGGGAGCAAAGGTCCCAACCTTCTCCCTAACCTGCTTCCTCCCTTGAACTGAGCTGCTGGTTTTATACTGATTGGGCCACACCCTAACCTGGCTGATTCAGCAGTCCTCAAAGCAGCTCTAGAGCTCCTCCTTTGGTGACCTGAATATTGCTGGTCTACGGGACTTTCAGGATATTCCAACTCCCTCTGGAGGTCAGGGTGAGAATCAGCCTGATTCTTCCAAGGACAACCTTTGGGCACTCCTTTCCGGGTTTTACTGGGAGTCTCAATAGGAACCCTATCTGGAACCAGGGCAGGCACGAAGTCTGTCTGGTTACAGTCCGTAGGATAACATGCACATGTTAGCGTTTAGCACGTACTAAAAAGCTTAGCGCACCTTTGTAAAAGGGGTAAGGACAACGATCGTGTCCTGACCACTTTGTGACCAGATTTTCCTCCGACCCGATTCACCAACCTTGTGGCCGATCATCCTCCGATTTGCACATGCAAATGAGGGGAAATGGCATGCAAAGTAGGAAGGACGCGATTCACTAAACTAAAGAAGGCACACCAACTGAGCTGGCCGATCCAAAAATAAGCGACTGGTGAGGACTAGTCGCTTGAGCAAAAACCCTGCTCTCTGCCCCTATTCTCCTGATCTCTGCCCTCTCTGCCCCGATTCTGCTAATCAAAGCCTTAACCCCGCTGGTGAACTTCAGGTGACCAGCCATGGCTTTGACATACGAGCCCATGAGAAAGCCCTCAATCGATCAGGCGGCCGTGACTCGCCACCCTGCTCTCTGCCCTGACTCTCCTGCCCTTCCCTGCAGTGCAAGCCCATAGTTTTAACCCGCGGGTTTAAAGCACGTTAAAACCACGGGCTCGTGAAGTAAAGTAAAAAAGTAGTAAAGTTTAAAAAGTAATGTTTCCAGATCTGCCGGGCACGGAGGGCCAGCGCATGTGCAGACCATCTACAGGCAAGGAAGATATTCTGTGCATGCGTCGGGATCGCTGAAAAGTGATTCGTGCAGTCGGTTGGGGATGTGATTTCAATCGCCCTCATTTGCATGAGGGCACTTAGATCTGATCTGTGGCCTTAGTGAATCTAGCCCTATATGTCATGGTGTAACCACTGGGGTCCCTCAGAATGGCCAACAGTGTCCCAAGTGGCCATAGGCAAAACTACAGGTCTAGGCAAGCTACTCAGGATGGAGTCAGCCCTGCAAATACTGAAGTAAAGCAAAATACAAAAACTGTTTGCCAGAAAAAAATATCAATGCCACTTTAATTGTCAGAATGTGCCAGAGCACTGCAATAAATTCAAGTTCATCAAAATAAAACATTAAGGAAAAGTCCTGCACAACTTTCAGGATTTTCCTGTTCCAAAACATACAAAAAAAAACTTTACTTTTTCTTCCTAAAGAGTTCCTTTCATTTTCAGGAGTCCTTTGCAACAGCCTGCCTAAAGCAGGTTTTAGGTAACTCCAACTTCCTTCAGTTGTGGCAGTCCAAACTTTAAACAGTCATTCAAGTCAAACATATAGGAGCCTCCAGCTGCTAGCAAGCACACCTGGGGACAGGGAGTTTTCCACAAGTTTGCCTTTAAAGCTTCACAAATCACTTTCAAAATTCCCACCTAGGATTGTAGCAAACTCTAAAGTTATGGGCAAACCTCAGCTTCTTGTAGGCTTGAGCTCCCAAGTGAAAAAGCCAGAAGGTAAAAACAAAACACAATTTCTCTTCCAGGCACTAACTAGTGCCCAACCCCCGCACAAAGTCCAAACAACAACAAAAAAAACCCAGCTAAGTTTTAAATGCAGTGTCCTTAACTCAGGTATCTTCAACCTAACAGTTCAATCAGCAAATGCAAAGCACCAAAATAATCTCTCAAAGGAAAACAGCACATTTGCAGCAAAAAGACATAAAGGGCTCCTTTTAAAAAGGTGCGCTAGCGTTTTTAGCGCACGCACAAGAGCCGAAAAATTACCGCCTGCTTAAAAGGAGGCGGTAGCGGCTAGCGCACTCGACATTTTAGCGTGCGCTAAAACCGCTAGTGCACCTTTGTAAAAAGAGCCCACAGTCTTTTCAAAAAGTATAATGTCCCAAAGCTAGCAAGCTCAAAAACAAACACTCACAGCTGCTCTGCATTCAGGAATGCATGGTAGCCAAACCTACATCCATCAATTCGGGCTCCTGAAACAGCTCCTGTGGAATCAGCATTTCCTAGACCTCCATTTGCTCCTCTTAGGCTGGAGCTGCAAATTCCTCTACCTCCATAGGGTCTGGCAGATTACCCTGGCTTAGGCTCCTCATGGAGAGGCATGTTCCTCTTCCCTAGCCTTTCCCACAGCCTAATCAAATCTGCAGGCTTTTCAGGAGTGGAGCCATGCCCTAACCTGCCTGCTCTAACCTGTGTTTCTCTTGGGCTCCCCTGGTGGCTGTTAGGGAGAATGCCTGACTTTCTATAAACAAGACTAGATTTACCGTATTTTTCACTCCATAAGACTGAAACTGAAACTGATAAGACACACTTTTTTTTCCATAACGGCCCCGAAGCCCATAGAAATTTGTAGGGTTTTGGGGCTGTTGCTGCGCGGCTTTGTAAAACAGGCTGTATATGTAAAGCTACCATGATTTTCATTAGTTGGTAGGTTTATTATCATTATGTTTGATAATGTTGAATGGTGAATAAAAAAAAATCTCAAACATTATTGCAAGAAGTGCAGTGATGAATTGAGAAAATCATATGACACCCTCTCCGCCCCCCCCCCCAACTCATATGCATGTAGACTAGTCCCTACTTAGCTCTGCATAACATATTATCATTTATTAAAACATGATATTAATTATCCCTTTCTCAAGATGTGAAGTCACTGTAAGACTTGTCTGGCATTCTCAGAACTGGGAGAAGAGAGGTCTGGTCAGGTGAAACTTAGGCTTTCTTTCTTTTTCTGTCAGCTTCTCCAGATTCAGAGAGGAACAAAAGACATTCTTCTGTGAAGCATTTTTTTTTCTACAATGTTCATAAAGCAAGAGGGTCGCTTAGAGAGCCATAGACATATAAATCTTAGACAAATTCACCTCTCCAAGGCAGAGTAAAAGGGAAGTTAGAATGCAGTTCTTCCTCTTCATATATTGTCTGCTCATTATTGAAATCCATTATCTCTTTAGCTGTATCAGCTATGATTAATATGTTAAATGGTCAAAGAACCTTTAAATTCCAGTGCCCTGGTTTTCTTGTGGTCACATACTAGTCTTTAGACTCTTCTGCCATGTCATTTCTCTGACTGACCATTTGAACAATAACTAGTTAGCATCCTATCCACAGTGATGCCTTTCTCTTTTGCTGAAGCTGGACCATCTAGACTAGAGTTGAGACACAGTAGAGATGCCTTGGAAGGACCTCTCTTCCTTTTATGGGGGAAGGAATACTTGAAATCCTATAGTATCTTTAGAGTTCATATTGTGTGTTTGATTGTGGTTAGACATTAGCACTTAAGCTAGCCATAGAACTGGTGTAGATGGTTGCATCTAAATGCTAGAGATACATGCATAACTTATAGTATTCTATAAGTTATGTGCATAAGTTTGAGTCCTATCCAGACTGTCCCCATGTGTTTGCTGATCTGTGAAATATACACTAAGATATGTCATATTGAGAAAATAGCACAACTGGATTCTTGGCATTTATATGCATAGTTGTACATTAAGAGCCTGATTCTGTATAGGATGCTGATATCAGCCTAAGAAGCGGATGCCGATCACATGTCAATCACGCATCAGCATCCTATTCAGAATTGTGTCTACACTCTCGGACAGATGCTTTAAATGTAGGCCAGC
This sequence comes from Geotrypetes seraphini, assembly GCF_902459505.1. Lineage (NCBI taxonomy): Eukaryota > Metazoa > Chordata > Amphibia > Gymnophiona > Dermophiidae > Geotrypetes > Geotrypetes seraphini. Next base: position 209,860,495 of record NC_047088.1, read on the forward strand.
GTTTTGCAGGCCTACATTTAAGGCATCTGTCTCACGTCTACGAAGATGCATATTGACGTATTGTGTAATTGTGTAATTGGCTCCTATAGCCGAACCCACCGTCCCATCACTGTGTATGACTTTAATGCAAAATAATAGTAAATAAGGCAACGTGCACTTTGAATGCTAGATTTGTTCTCAATGGCAATAAGAGGAAAAACCACTCCACTTAGCTTTAAGGTGTGTTAGCAGGTCCAGACATGGGCCATGTTTCGAGGGTCTGTTTCAAGGAACCCAAAGGAGATGTGCAAAACTTCAAATGCCAGAGAAATAGTTGCTGAGTGATTCGGACAAAACACTTATGTTCATAGGTTGAAAATGGAAAATCAGAAGAGACTTTTCAACCTATGAACACAAGTGTTTTGTCCGAATCACTCAGCAACTATTTCTCTGGCATTTGAAGTTTTGCACATCTCCTTTGGGTTCCTTGAAACAGACCCTCGAAACATGGCCCATGTCTGGACCTGCTAACACACCTTAAAGCTAAGTGGAGTGGTTTTTCCTCTTATTGCCATTGAGAACAAATCTAGCATTCAAAGTGCACGTTGCCTTATTTACTATTATTTTGCATTAAAGTCATACACAGTGATGGGACGGTGGGTTCGGCTATAGGAGCCAAGGCTCTTGGTCGGATTACACAATTCTGAGTGTATGTGAAAATTGTATTACCTCACTTCTTAATACCTATATTTAAGATCCATTTTTGACTTTCATATATTGAGAAGTCTTGGTTCCTGTTACACTTAGGATATTTCCTGTGCCAAACAGCATATCTACATGAGTGCTTGAATCAGGTTAACACAGGAATACTGCATGAGCCCTTACCACTTACAGAATAGCTGGTGGTAAGAGCTCCTGCAGTAATTTTTTTTTTAATGGTCACATGCTAATGGCAACATATAACCATTAATACAACAAAAAAAGAAAGTCAGCCAATTTAAGGTTATAGTAAAAAAATGACCTTAATGCGCTTGAAAGACCTCTGTAAGGGCATGCTAAAGACACTTTTTACCACAGATTAGTAAAAGGACACCATGTTAATATATACACATAATCCTTAAGGTTATTTGTGGAAGGTATGTTAAATTCAGCATTATAGTATTACAGCTCCTGATTCCTAAAACATAATTATGGCACTACTAAATGTGAAAATCTATTCAGCGCTGGTAACACTTTTCACATTACATTTATGCTAAAGCTTGGTTGTTAAGATCTCATTACTGTTATTTTTCTAAAGAGCGGTTTATTAAACACAGTTACCTAATAAGCATCTTTGGTGGTGCAAATTGCTGAAAACAGTAATGAGTCTGATTAGACTTCATTTCAATTACGGCAGCTTGTCTAGCAAAATAATTCTTTCCTTGATGTTCTGGAATCTAGTAAAAGGCATTACACCGTTTAAAGAAGGGACAAAAACACCTCTCTGATTCCTTTCCACTGCTCAGTAATGAATAGAGAATTACCCAAGTAGCAGATCAATTTATGCACTGGGAAATTGGATGACCAGAATGAAGGCCCAATCATGTTTGCTTACAAAAACAAAAAGCCTGCAAAGACAAAAATAGTTCTAAATAAGGTAACTGTTGGATTTCCAATGCATTCCTTTACAAAACAATGCAGGCATAAATGAGAGGAAAATGTAAGTTTATTGTTTATTGAAAGTTTCTATACCGCTGCTAATGACTGGGGGAATCAATTCAGAGTGGTTTACATGAGCTTCTGTAAAGGTGTTACAATACAGAGTTAGCGTTTTCTGAGATGGTTTTCAATGCAAACACATTTATACCATAATCATCCTGCATATATACACATATAATACTAGTATCGTGTACTATGTTCACACTAAATCCTACTTATTTGCACACATAATACCTGTATCATGTTCTATGCTTATCTTAGATTTACATACATCCTGATAATTTTAGTTATCTGTACTGTATGGATTTTCTTTCAAAGAATATAATAGACATTTGTTTAAATTATATAACTGGTGATTTTCTGCTGGAAGCAGAAAAGCCTTTAGTTTCAAAAATATTGGGGTAGATAGCTGGTGGCAGTCAGCATTCTTTAAATTAACCCTGGGTATTCAGTGCTAGGCCATGTGTGGGTCCCAGCTCTGAATATTCAGAAATAATTTACCTGATGCTGGCTGATATTCATCCGGGGCCCGCATAATACAAAATAAACATTCGGCATGACATAGATAGCAACGTGGAATCTAAGTGTGAAGAGAAGGAATATACAGGCAGGGCTATACTACTGCCCCACGGGAAAGAATGAGTAGATAAGTAGATAGATGAAGAAATGTTTATAGAGATTAGGGAAGCTGACAAATGGGCAACAGTTTAATAATGGGTGACTTCAATTACAATATCCACTGTACAGATCAATTACAATATCCACTCCACACACTTTTTCAAGCATTAAAAAAAAAAAAACATTCAAAAAAGTGGAGAAAAAAAAAAGCTTCATTTAAACTGAGACCAGTCCTCAGGAACTTAAGGACCGCCTCAAAATCAGTCAGTGGCTGAAAAAAAAACTCCAGTCAGAGGAAGTAATTGCAGAATCCACCGTTCTAGGATTTAAGGGTAAACTAGATGCACATCTCCTTAAGAGTGGCATAGAGTGATATGGATAAGGGTAAATTAGATGCACATCTCCTTTGAGAAGCACACGGTGATATGGAGACTAAAACTAGGCCAGGGTACACCTGGTGGGGCCTCCGGGTGTGCGGATCACCGGACTTGATGAACCCAGGGTCTGATCCGGAGATGGCAATTCTTATGTTCTTATGTACATACACCATACACACATGAGAGTGTTTTTTTCATATCTACATAAAATACTTACAACCCTTCATATATGTCATATGACATCATTCTCATTGCAATAAACCATAAATCCAAATTGGTACCAATTAACACCAATTAATGCTGATTGACTAATTAATTTATGCATGCATCTGTGCTCCACACTCAAATATGGGTGCCCATCTTTGGTCATCCATATAGAGAATCCAGAACTTAGGGGCTAATTCTATAAACGGACGGCACCTTTTTTTTAGGCATTAGGCGCCTATCTTTTAGAGAATAGGATAGGTGCCTGTCGCCCAATTACCGTATTTTCACTCATATACCGCGCACCCGTGTAAAACGCGCACACGGGTATAGTGCGCAAGGAACTGTAATTTATGTAAATAAATTTTTATATACCGCGCATGCTGCCCCGACTCTCCTTTAGCCCGCCCCGACTCTCCTCTGGCCAGCCCGATCCTCCTTTAGCCCCCCCGACTCTCCTCTCCCCCTTGAAGTCCTGTCCCCACCCTGAAAGCCTGATGCCCCCCCCCCCGACATCCGATTCACCCTCCCCCCGCAGGACCGCTCGCACCCCCACCCCGAAGGACCGCTCGCGCTCGAAGACGCACCTGCACACAGAGAAAGGGCGGGACCGCCGGAAGAGGAAACAGCGTAGACGCAGGGCTAAGAGAAGGGGCAGGACCACCGGCAGAGGAAGCAGCAGGACGACGGTAGGAAACTTCTACATGATGGGGGGGGAGGCTGTGGGGGTGCGAGCGGTCCTTCGGGGTGCAGGTGCGAGCAGTCCTGTGGGGGGGGGGTGAATCAGGCATCGGGGGGGAACTATGTAAAAAAAAAGGGGATAACGCGCTCACGAATATAACGCACATGGTTAAACACGGTTTGTAAAATCGTGTATAACGCGCGCGTTATATGCATGAAAATACAGTACATTTTTTAAAAGTAATTATTGAGGCTGTTAAGGGTATTTTGCCAATTAAGTTAGGCACCTAAGAGGCAGCTAACTTCAGGCGCCCTTTATAGAATCAGCCCCTTAGTGCATTATTTCAGAGAGGATCTTTTCCCAATAGGGTGCACAAAAGTTTGTGCATGCACCCTGGTTTACGCAATCATGGTGGTTCCACTATTGAGAAAGAGATTGTACTCTTTCTGAAATAGATCACCTTCTTTCCATATAGTAGTCACTGTTTCCAAAGAGTGCATAGTATTTTCAGAAAATAACAAAACTCAAAATGACTATTTTTTTTTTCTGCTCGCTTTTATTTGGTAATGACATGCAACGATGCAGAATACGCATTGGCATTTCCTATATCATTGCAAACAGCACCCCCCTCCCTATTAAACATGTGCTATTCATATATACACTGTAATGAAATGACAGTTTAAGTACTACAAATTTTTTGCTAATCAATTAATGGTAGTTTATTTTGAAAATCACAAAATTGAGTTGACAGGAGTAAATATTACATTTGTTTTTCAGAGCTGGGCTTTCAAATCTAAGCTACCATACCAAGCACTGCTGAACTATTCAAACAGGTGCTGTGAGTGGACTTTGAAGTGCTAATCAGTGCAACATGATATGATGCCCTAGAGCAAACTTGAAAACAATGTTATCAATGGCTCAATTTATAATTGAAATGGATCCAAAGTTATGCTAGGAAGAGCTGAACTGTTTCTTTGTGCTATATGCTTCATACTGCTGGGTCTCACAGCAACATATAATAAAAAAAATGTAGTACTTAAGATTTTATTTTAGATTCCCAGCGAGCCTTTAGAAAAAGACTGAATAGTAGGAAGTTGTATGGGAAAAGTGATTATATCATGAGGGGTTTGCACTTAGTAATCTTTCTAATCTAATGGAATGTTAGAAAGAAATTGCCGTACACCTTTTTTTGGGGATGGGGAATAATTTATACCGTTTTTTTTTTACACATATGTGGCAATATACATGTGCAATATACAGTACAAGGTGCAATTTCTGTCTCTTACGCTAGTAGTTTTTAAAAACAAACAGGTGCTTGTATGTCTTTTTGAAACTGTGCTTATGTAGGCACCCTGTTATAAAAATACCCTGTAGGGGTCAAGAGGATCTATCCATCTGTCTCTCTCTTTAGGGGCAACCAAAACAAAACTGCAGACTGTGTACAAGATGCAGGCAAATTTTAATATGACAAGAGCACAATATATAAAACCCTTTTACCAATAAAGGGACCCGACACGGTCCGTGTTTCGGACAAACCTTCGTAAGGGGTCCATGGTAAAATAGGGGGGCTAAAAAATGCCACAAAAAAAATGAAGAATCTCGACGGGATGCCTGTTGGCTTTTTTGGCGAACTTGATACACACAGGCATCCCGTCGAGATTCTTCATTTTTTTTTTTGTGGCATTTTTTAGCCCCCCTATTTTACCATGGACCCCTGACGAAGGTTTGTCCGAAACACGGACCGTGTCGGGTCCCTTTATTGGTAAAAGGGTTTTATATATTGTGTTCTTGTCATATTAAAATTTGCCTGCATCTTGTACACAGTCTGCAGTTTTGTTTTGGTTGCTCCTGGCTGATTTTTTTCTGCAGATCTTTTCTGGATCCCCTTTTTTTGTTGTTGTGTTTCTCTCTTTAGGGGCAAAATAATTCTCTGAAATTGAATAGAATGATGATAAAAAGGGGCTAGATTGGATCAGGAATTGCAAGTTCCCCTCAACTAACTTATTGCTATGGGAGAGGCTGTTCCAGCAGCTGCCACACATAAATATTGATTATATTGAATTGCAGCAGTTAATTGTGATCAACACAGGCAAGAATATTTTTATTGATTTTGGATGCTTTTGGACTTTTTATTGATTTTTTAAAAAATCTTTTTGGGGTCCTTTTATGAAGCCGCGTTAGCAGTTTAACACGCGTAATAGCGTGCGCTAAACTGCCGTACGCGCTAGCCACTACTGCCTCCTCTTGAGCAGGCGGTGGTTTTTCGGCTAGCGCAGGGGTTAGCGCGTAATTAAAAGTCATGCGCGCTACAGCCGCTAACGCGGCTTCGTAAAAGGAGCCCTAAGGCGCGCTAGCTGATTTAGCGCGCGCTAAATGCTATTGGGTCCATAGAATATAATGGATGTGTTAGCCTTTAACTCACACTAATATTTAGGGGTCCTTTTATCAAGGCGCGGTAGAGGTTTAACATGCGGAATACCACGCATTAAACCACCTGCCGTGCTAGTTGCTAACGCCTCCATTGACGAGGCATTAGTTTTTTGGCTTGCCGCGGGGGTTAGTGTGTGATGAAATGTCCGACGCGTTAACCCTCGTAGCGCGCCTTGATAAAAGGAGCCCTTAGTGCGTGCTAAATCAGCTAGTAAAAGAGGGGGTTTATTAATAAAAATAATAATATTTTTTTTTAACAAAATAAACTTTTAGCAAATGCAAATTGATTGTATATGTAGTTTGCAAGTTAATACCTAGTAAAGATTTTGCAAGCATCAAACTTTTTGAAGGCACACTAATGAAATGAGCACGCATTCCTAGCAGTTGCAGATTTGTTTTTTTCTCAAATTGTCCTTTATCATAAGAATGATGAAATAGAGAAATGATTTCCTTTTTAAATAAATTTATCTACTCATCCATTTCTTCTTCAGTCTTCTTATAATGATTGATATTTATTTTTTAATATTAATATTTTTTTCTGACCAATCATTATATTGTTCATATTCAACTGATAATGCTTGTAATTGAAATTTAAATTGAACTGAGGATAAAGAAACCTCAAGTGATCGCAGTTGTTTGATTTTTAGAACTGGTCCTAGGGCTAGATTCACTAACCTTGACTTCTGTGGCTGATCCGTGGCCGATTCCAGCAGGCCCCACCAATTCACAACATCAAAAAATTCTAAGAAGGTTGATCGGAGAAACGCCCCCCCCCCCCTTCCCTTCTGCCCGCATGGATTGTTAGTGTGCGATCCTGATGCATGCGCAGATCATCTGCTTTCCCTGCAGATGGTCTGCATATGCATTTTTGTGTCCGCTTTTTTTTTTGCTGTTTTTTTTTTTTTTTTATCAGGCCCCGACTTTCCTGCTCTCAAGACGCTTTAACAACAGGCTCTTGAAATACTCCCTCCTTTCTCAAAGTATTCACAGCACCGGCAGAGCTGAGTCTTGTGTCGGTGGTGTTTTTTACTTTAATTTTACTTTTGTAGCCCAATGAGCCCATGGTTTTAACTCGCTGTAAACCCGCAGGTTAAAACCACGGGCTCGCAGTGTGGCAGGTAGGAGAGATTCGGGCGGCAATTTGGGGGAGAGCAGGGTGGCAGGCAGGAGAGATTAGAGCAACAATTCGGGGGAGAGCAGGATGGCAGGCAGGAGAGATTCGGGGCAGCAGAAAGCAGGGAGTGCAGAGAGCAGGGCAGCAATGGAGCAGGAGAGTTGGAAAGGACGTTTGCGACTGGTCTCCAGCAGTCGCTTCTTGGGTTGATCGGCCAGCCCAGTCAGATCGTGAAATTTGTTTTGTGAATTGGGTCCTTGCCTACTTTGCATGCCATTTCCCTCATTTTCATGTGTGGATCGGAACTGGATCGCAGGAGAGATTAGTGAATCGGGCTGGAGGGAAATCGGGTCACAAAGGGGTCACAAACCGATCAGTACACAATCGGTTTGCTTAGTGAATCTATCCCTTAGTCAAATCTGCCTATTGCAGGCTATCACTGGTTTCAACAGTCCCCTTATAAACTAATGATATTTATATTTTACTCTCTTTTATATAAATATTGAACAGTACTTAGCTTGTATAAGCATAATAATTCATTATTCCAGATAAAATGGCTAGAAATCTACTATCCCGAATGATATGATGGTCATAGGCTCTCAAATTATCCCTACACTCTCCTCTACAGGAATACAAAGCCTAGCTCAGGGTTGGAAATAATTCCATCGGGCATGCTCTGCATTCTTTTCCCACCACACACTTCTTGTCATTGCCACACCAGTATCCCTGTTGAGCAGGCTCTTAATGATTGAGCTTTGTATTTAATTTTATTTGTTGTAAATTTTACTATGAAACATAGAGCTCCTTTTACATAGGTGCGCTAGCGGTTTTAGCACGCACTTAGCGTGCGCTATAATGCCATGCATGCTAGCCGCTACTGCCTCCTTTAGCACACGCTAATCTTGTGCGTGCACTAAAAATGCTAGCGCATCTTCTTAAAAGAAGCCCTAAGTAAATTAACTGTTTAGCATTCTTTATGGTTACTGTGTATGGTGAAAACGTGACTGAACCATGGTGCTCATTTTCTTTTTCTTTTTTTTATTCTTTATTCGATTTTCAAACTTCAAAAGTACATTACACAAATATATTACATACAATCAGTGGTGTACCTAGGGTATGTGGCACCCGGGGCCCATCATTTTTTGACACCCCCCCCATGTAAAAAAATATTTTTTGTAATGACCATGAAACGGAATAAATGGTCAGAATAGAAACAGGCAGTGAAAATTTTCTTATATTCCAAACATAACATAACATAAATTATGTCTGAATTGTCATGACATCAGAAGTACATATGGAGTAGTTGCAGGTGATGCTTGGGACAGTTCTGATTGTGTTAGTTCGGTTTTATGTGTTTTTTGAATAGAATGGTTTTTATTTCTTTTTGAAGGTTTTGCAGTCTGTGGTCGATGTCAATTGGTTGTAGAGTTGGGGGTCGAGTGTTGCAGCTCGAATAGCTAGGAGGTTGTCGAACAGTTTTTTTCTTTTGACGTTTTTGGTTGGAGGGTGTGTGAATGGTGCGTGAGTTCTCCTATGTCTGTTTGAAGTGGATTGAATTATTTAGCTGAAGAAATCAGTTACCCCCTCATCCCACACACATTAATTAATTCTCTTCCATTTTTGTTCCCATTATAAAAAACACTGATAAGTTCCCAGAAAAAAAATACATTAAAATAAGAAGTGAAAACAAAGGCCCCTACAGATGAGAACATAACATAAGAATAGCCTAACTGGGTCAGACCAATGGTCCATCATGCCCAGTAGCCCATTCTCATGGTAGCCAATCCAGGACACTAATACCTGGTCAAAACCCAAAGAGTAGCAACATTCCATGCTACCAATCCAGGGCAAGCAGACACTTCCCCCATGTCTAAATAACGGATTATGGACTTTTCCTCCAGGAATTTGTCCAAATCTTTCTTAAAACCAGCTACACTATCTGCTTTTACCATAACTTCTGGCCACTTCATTTTTAAGTTTAGATCTTTCCTTTCAAACAGAGACCTTGCTAGATGTCAAATACAGCACAAGGTAACTTCACATGGACTTAGCTGTGCATGAAATGTGAATCTCCTCATACACCCACCATATAGTGCAAAAATGTGCAAAGGTCTGTTTTTTTCTTTCGATCACTACATAGCCTAATGCCACACAAGCAGCGCTGTTACAAACATATTCTGTAGGTCAATGCTAAGGATAACAAAGTTTCCTTCCTTGGACCAGAAGGAGATAAACCACTGGAAGAGATCCCAACACAACACCCAATGACCCACTCAGTGTGTGAATCAGTTGAGTGGAGTGGACTAACTGGGGGGTGGAAATGGGCCCGGAGTTTGCTCAGCAGAATTTCCCAGACCACCTCTTCCTCTCAACACATTGACACGCTGCCACCACCACCACTAGAAACACCTCACTGGGTAGGCCAGCTATGCTATAAACTTTATAAAACACATTATTATATTTTCTTATAAAGCACATATTTTAACTGAACTCTCTGACATCCTCAGCCTTTCCATTCACAAAAATAGAAGGAAGAAAAGTTCCCATTTCCTGCTGTTTCATGTCCCCGGCCTATACAATATTTTTTTTCTGCAGACCCTTCAAAAGTCTGACCAAATCCTCGTTTCACTTGCATTATAAAGTACTGAGGATGCCATCTCTCCCCAATCCCAGGTCCTAAAGTCTAAGACAGTAGCGCAAACTAATGCTGCCAGATTCAGGAAAAAAAATTTCGATTCGATTCAGCCTATTGAATTGGTTTTTCAATTCGATTTTCCTGCCCAGTTGGGTGATTTTTTTCAAAACTCCTGGTGGGTTTTATAGCTTTTTCACCCCCTTTGACTTCTCCTAACCACACTGGCGCTGTGGTGTAAATAAAATAAAGAAACAAAAAGGACTTTTCCTCTCTCTGTTAAATCCTAGCTCACGTTTGCAGTCCAACACCAGCTCTGTCAGGATCTACATTTCAAATCTGACATATTATAATCACAAAACAGAAAATAAAATTAATTTTTCTACCTTTTGTTGTCTGGTTATATTTCAAATCTTGTTGGTCCAAGGCTCTGGTTTTCTTCTGATAACTTGCTTGCCAGGGTCTCCTTCTTTCTTCTTTCTGCGTGCTAACCATCCATCTGCCAACTCTGTCCTCCCTTTCCATTTCCCTTCCCTCCCCAGGAAGTCTGGTATCTTTCCTTTTTTTCATCTCCCTCCACAGATCCACCTTTTCTTAACTACCCTTTCATCCGGCATCTCTCCCTCCTTCCCCACCACCCCAGAGTCCACCATCTCTCCCTTTCTTTTCCCAATTACCCTCCTATCCAGTATCTCTATCCCTCCTCCACACCATCCCTTGTGTCCAATTTCTCTCCCTTTCAGTTCCTTCCCTCCCTAAATCCCATGGTCCATCATTTCTCTCCCTCTCCTCTATTTTCAGACCCATTATTTCTTCATCCCCCCCCCCCCAAAGTTTGACATATGCACGTCTCTTTGAACACCCCCTTCCCTCTGTGAACTTCTAAACCAGGGTCCCCCCCCAAAGGCCTGTCCCCCCTTAAAGGTCTGCCTGTCCCCCCTTGAAGGCCTGCACCCTCCTTGAAGGCATGTCCCACCCCCTTGTAGGCCTGTCCCCCCCCCTGAAGGCCTGTCCCTCCCCCTTGTAGGCCTGTCCCCCCACCTTGAAGACCTGCCTGCCTGTCCCCCCCTTGAAGGCCTGTCCCCCCCCTTGAAGGTCTGCACCCCCCCGAAGGCCTGCACCCCCCTGAAGGCCTGTCCCCCCCTTGAAGGCCTGTCCCACCCCCTTGTAGGCCTGTCCCCCCATTGAAGGCCTGCCTGCCTGTCCCCCCCCTTGAAGGCCTGTCCCCCCTTGAAGGCCTGCACCCCCCCCGAAGTCCTGCACCCCCCTTGAAGGCCTGCACCCCCCCTGAAGGCCTGTCCCTCCCCCTTGTAGGCCTGTCCCCCCACCTTGAAGACCTGCCTGCCTGTCCCCCCCTTGAAGGCCTGTCCCCCCCCTTGAAGGTCTGCACCTCCCCGAAGGCCTGCACCCCCCTGAAGGCCTGTCCCCCCCCTTGAAGGCCTGTCCCACCCCCTTGTAGGCCTGTCCCCCCCTTGAAGGCCTGCCTGCCTGTCCCCCCCTTGAAGGCCTGTCCCCCCTTGAAGGCCTGTCCCCCCCTTGAAGGCCTGCACCCCCCCCCGAAGTCCTGCACCCCCCTTGAAGGCCTGCACCCCCCCTGAAGGCCTGTCCCACCCCCTTGTAGGCCTGCCCACCCCCTTGTAGGCCTGTCCCCCCTTGTAGACCTGTCCCCCCTTGAAGGCCTGCCTGCCCCCCCCTTGAAGGCCTTTCCCTCCCCCTTGAAGGTCTGCACCCCCCCCGAAGGCCTGTCCCCCCCCTTGAAGGCCTGCCTGCCTGTCACCCCCTTCCCCCTTGAATGCCTGCCTGCCTGCCCACCCGCCCCACCCCGAAGGACCGCTCGCCCCACTGACCTTCCTACACCACCTATGAAGCAGCCGCAGCAGGATCGCGACGTCAGCTATCCCTGCGCTGCTTCCTGCGCCGCGTTCCCGCCCCTCCTCTGACGTCAGAGGAGGGGCAGGACCGCAGCGCAGGAAGCAGCGCCCAAGCAGCTTAGGGATAGCTGACCTCGCGATCCTGCTGCTTGCTGCTTCACAGGTGGTGCAGGAAGGTCAGTGGGGCTAGCGGTCCTTCGGGGGTGTGGGGGGACTGAACGGCAAGGCCGGGAGCACCCCTTCAGGGCTGGCACCCGGGGCGGACCGCCCCCACCTTGGTACGCCACTGCATACAATTGATCAACAAAAGCACATTCAACTCAAATGTACATAACCACCCATTTTCTCCCACCCCCACCCCCAATGATTAATCAATAAAACATGAAAAACATGTAAATATCCCAATACTCATACCCTATTAAAATTAATAATATCCTCCCAACCACCCTCCCCAAGTGTAAAGATTCAAATGACAAAATAAAACAAAAAATAACCCCTCCCCCCTTCCCTGGATATGTACAAAAATAACAAAACTGACTCATAATCAAAAACCTAATATAATGAAGTAGTATAAGATGGCAACGGGCCCCAAACCAATTTAAATGCATTACTTTGCCCCAAACTATCGGCATTCATTCTTCATATCTATAGCTAGAGCACAGATATGCCCACCAGAAAGAAAAATTTAAACGGTCAAAGTTCTTCCATTTATAGGTAATCATCTGGATGGCAATCCCTGTCATTTATATTGAAATACAGGGGGCTTAACATGTAATAATGTTCCACAAATGACCGCCTCATACGTTAATGGAATTGATAATTCCAAAATGTTATTAATCCTACTCCATATTGACCTCCAAAAGTATCAAAGGACAATAGAACAACAGATGATCCAGCTTCCCAATGTCTAAATGACAGTGCCAGCATCTATTAGATTTAGAACTGTCTAACCTGTGTAACCTAACCGGGGTCCAAAAAGATCTATGTAATAAAAAACAACAAGTTTGTCTCATAGATGCTGACGCTGTACATCTCATCTTCCAAGTCCAAATTTGTGGCTATTGAGACGCAGAAATATACTGCTTTATCTCGATGCTCCAAATGTCTCTAAGACTAGTTTTTGGTTTTTTATTCAAGAAATCAGATATTAATTTATACCACTGGGCAGCCTGATGTCCTAAAAAACTGTCTGGAAGGAAAGGACCTGCAAACTGTAATGATTTTTTAAATTTTGCCAATCCCCTTCTGAATGGCATGCTTCAACTGCAACCACTTATAATTTTGAGAGATAGCAATACCAAATATTTGTCGCAGTCATGAAAAATCAAGCATTTTCCCATCTGATGTAACATCATCTAATGTACAAATGCCTGCCTACATCCAATGCTTCCAGAAGATCCCAGACCCGCCTATTTGAATCTTGGAATTTAATCATAGGGATTGATAAATAGATTTATCTATTGGAACATCTGTTAATTTGTTAATAAATTTCAAAGTTTTCCAGGTATCAAATAAAATACGATTGTCCTCAACACATGAAACAGTCATAATGGGGACATCAATTGCCACTCCAAATATAACCAATCCAGGAGATTTTCCATGAGCTCGGAGAGGATCCAATACATACCCTGATGCAATATATAGGCCTGATGATACCTATAAAAATTGGGAAAATTTACCCCACCTGCTGTAATTGTTTTTTGTAAAGATATTAAAGCAATTCGAGCAGTTTTACCAGACAAATAAATTTAGTAAGAATACTATTTAATTTCTTATAAAATGACCCCTGAAAATAAACTGGCAACATACCCATTTGGTAACAAATCACAGGCAAAATCATCATCTTAACAGTCTGGACTCTCTCCCACCAAGACAAATGTAATGGGTTCCATTGCGCACACATTTCTGTGACCTTTAGCAATAAGGATCTTTCATTTACTTTCATTGTCTCTTTCAACATTTTTTGAATCCAAATGCTTAAATATTTTATATTCTCTTCCTTCCAAAGAAAAGGGAATGTGTCAAATAATCCCTTTGGACAGTGAACGTTTAGTGGAAGAACCTCTGATTTACTCCAGTTTATTTTATATCCAGAAAATTTTCCAAATCTATTAATCAAATCTAGTAAATGTGGAATGGTAGATTCAGGATTCCTCAAATGAAGCTAAATATCATCTGCATATGCAGAGACCTTATATTCCCGACCTGCATAAGGAATACCCTGTATCTCCTCTGCCTGTTGAATAGCCAATAGCAAGGGTTCCAGTACAATATCAAACAGCAAAGGAGATAATGGATATCCTTGCTAACTCCCCTCTCCAGACGAAAGCTTCTGAAAAAGTATTATTAATATATAGTCTAGAAAAAGGGGAACTATATAAGGTTTGAATCATTTGTTTGAATCCAGATCCAATACCAAAATAATCCATTGCTTGATACATGAAGGGCCATTCCATACGATCAAAATGGCAGAAAAAGTTGAACAACGCTACTGCATTAAATTTTGTGTAAAGCTTGGCGATTCCCAAGTGAAAACGATCCGCAAGATTCAACAGGCTGTTGGGGATGAAGCAATGGGTGCCACACAGATAAAAGAGTGGTACAATCGCTTCAGAAATGGCCATACATCAGTAGAGAGTGAAACATGTTCTGAAAGGCCTTCAACATCCAGAAATCAAATCGTCATTGACCAAGTGAGGACCCTGGTGATGTAGGATCATCGAATCACCATCAGAGAACTTGCAGACGAGGCGAGCATCAGTGTTGGATCCGTTCTCCATTTTGACTGGGGATTTGGGCTTTAGGAGAATTTCAGCAAAGTTTGTGCCAAAGCTGCTAACGATCGAGCAGAAGCAACTCCGTTTGGAGATTGCACAGGATATGCTGAAGACTGTGAACAGTGATCCCAACTTCCTCAGCACAATGATCACTGGCGATGAGTCCTGGATTTATGGGTATGACTCAGAAACCAAGTTGATGTCATCATAATGGAAACATTCAACATCCTCGAAGCCAACAAAAGCAAGGTAGGTCGGCAGCAATGTCAAAGTCATGCTGACTGTCTTCTTTGACTTCAGTGGTAGGGTCCACGCACCACACGGCACAACCATCACCAAGGGGTACTACCAAGAGGTTCTGTGTAGCCTTTGTAACGCTGTGAGATGCAAACAGCTGGACCTGTGGGCTGCGGGCAATTGGAAGCTCCATCACGATAACGCACCTGCCCATTCTTCACATTTGATATGGAGTTTCCTGGCCAAACACAACACACCTGTGATTCCTCTGGCTCCCTACTCTCCCGAAATGGCTCCGTGTGACTTTTGGCTTTTCCCCAAGCTAAAAATGCCCCTGAAAGGGACCAGATTTCATTCAAGAGAAGACATCATGCAGAATGTGATGGACCAGTTGCGAGCAATCTCAAAAAAGGTATTCCAGCGCTGCTTCCGACAGTGGCAGAGCCTTTGGAAGAGGTGTCTGGCAGCCCAAGGGGACTATTTTGAAGAAGATTAGTATAAGATTGTTGTATCTGAATATGAGTATTTTTAATGAATAAAGGTCTGATACTTTTTGAACAGCCCTTATATGGTAGCAAAGCATTGAGACAAGCTGCGCAGAGCTATGATTACAGTCTTAAAGATCAGTGCTATAACAGCAAAGGAGTTTCTGAGAAAGCTCAGATGACCTTCGTGGAAGGACGAAGGTTGACATTCAGACTTCAGTGAGCAATTTTTCACTAACCTTGATGATCTAGGGATTGCTACAAACTTGGTAATAAGACAGGAAAGGTAGCCTGGGTGTTTGGCTTAAATATCAGTTTCATTAAGAAGGAAAGCTGAAGATGGCAAAGCCTAAAATTACCTACTAGCAGAGGTGGTAGAGGCCACATAAGGTTTGATTCAGACAGATGGAGAGTGGTTAAGAGAAATACATTGTGAGGTCAAGTAAAAGTGAACAAAGTAGTTGGTATTGGATTGCATATGAAAATGTACATATATACTGAGGTATGTGCCTGATGGTATACCGCAGGACATGCTCAGTCATCCTGTGGTAACTGCCAAATGTGCACACAACAACTGCATACTAAAAAATATTTTTAAGGTTTTTTTAGGGTGGCATGTTTGGGAGCAGACATTGGGCATTCCTATGCTAATCAACAAAGCTACATTACCATGTACTAACTGGTTAGGACATGAATAAAAGTGTGTGAGCCCTTACAGGGAAATTCTATAACCAGCACCTAAACTTAAACATTAGTAGGCACCCTGCCAATTCCAAGTTAATTGAAAAACATCTTCTGAAATGGCAAAACGTGGCAGTGTTTAAGTGCCCACTGATGCCTAAATAAAAGGTGACTGGCATCGCGGCTAGGTAGCTACTTTAGGCTGGGGAATGCCAAAGTAGGCGTGGCCAATGCCAAAAGTGGCATTTGGCTGGCTAACGCGGCTACCTAGCCGCAATTCATGGCAAGATAGGCAGCTGAAATTTAGGCCCGGAAAACCCTAGCCTATATTTCTGCCGCCTATCTATGCCTCTGCGGGATCCTAAAGTCAGACTGCAGCAGCCATAAGCTGATCATAGCAGGGGAAGTTATCCCCGAACAGCTGAGGCAGTAGTGCTCCCCGAAGCTATGGCTTCAGGTACCTCTACCATGATAAGCTGAGTGGCTGCAGAAGGGGACCCCCGACATCAGCAGGAGGGATGCCAGATAATGTGGTAAAGGTGACTATTATGAGGGTTGATTCATAAGTCATGGCAACTAATTTTTTTCTCTCAAAAATGTGCCAACACTGGAAATCTAATATATGAATTTGAAAGTGTGTGACATATACTTCTTAATGTTGCCACCAGATGAGAGATGAGTGTAGCGGTCTCTGTTAAGGGAGAAGCAAAAAATATAACATTTGAAATCATCGTGTTATTAACAAACAAGTAATAAATGTTAGTTGTTTCTCTAAACCAGGCATACAATCAGCTTGAGAGAATGTTTAGCTGTTAACATCCTTCAAAGCATTGTCATGTAGGATTCTAGCATGCAACAGTTCTGTATGCTTCTCCCATAATGCACGACACAGGTGGTACTGCAGAAATGACTTGTAATACTGTGCATTCACAGTGTGTCCCTCATGAACTGGATGACACACAAGACAACCTGAAAGACTACTTTGAAGGATGTTAACAATTAAACAGCTCGTACATGTACATTTTTGATCATGTACACTGTATGCCATAATAAAACAATGATTTCAAATGTCATGGTTTTTGCTTCTTCCCTTCCAGAGACCACTGCACTCATCTCTCATGTGGTGGCAACATTAAGAAATACATGTCACACACTCTCAAATGCATATATTAGATTTCCAGTGTTGGCACATTTTTGAAAGAAAAAAAAATAGTTGCCATGACTTATAAATCAATCCTCGTATAATGGGATTCCGAAGTACCTTGGACAAAATTCTGGGATTCCAAAGTGCCTTGGACAAAAGCCCATAAAACATTTTTAACCAGGTAGACTTGGAAAACCATTGTTTATCCCTTAAAATTAGCTAAAATAAATTTATTTATTGGGATCTGCTGGGTCCATGTGATCCAGACTAATTACTGTTGGAAACAGGGTGGAAGGCTCAATGAATCTTGATATGACTCAGTTTTAATGCAATGAAGAGACAATGGAGCTTCCCAGATTGGATGAAGGCCTACATTAGTCCAATCTTGAGCCAGTAGAAGTTCCCATCTCTTGAGGTCTGGCTCTGAACACCTGCCACAGCCTCAGTGTGAAAGCCAACCTTTGCTGACTGAAGACCTATATCAGCTCCAGTGTGGATTAATAATGTTCTTAGTAACTCCCTTCCCCTCTATCCCTCTACTAACTGGATTGCCATGGAGGAAGTTCTGAAGAATTTGAGAAGTAGGTGTGAGATAGGTCCAGAGAAAGGGTAATTCTGAAACTATGGAGAAAAGAGGAGAGAGAGCAAAGTAAATTGGAAAGAAAGAGAGAGAAGGAATGGAGGGGCTGACTCACTCAAACTCCCTCCCCTCCCCCTTCACACTGGCATTCACTCCACAGCTCTGCCATTCTCTCCAATCACTACAAGTATGCTCTCTACAGCTGTGTTTACTCATGAGTATACTCTGCAGCTCCGCACATACACTTGCAGACAGATCTCACACCCCCATTCACTCCTGAGAGGCCATTAAGAGCAGCCTCACTATTGACAGTCTTGACTGCTACTGCTTGGTAACATACTGAACAATAGCTGCCATTGCTGACCGCATCAGATCTCTTCCTAGTTCCTGCCCGAATCCCACCCCAACTAATAAAAAGCACTCACTGCAGGATTTTTCTGTGAGGTAGATTTTTTTTTTTTTAAATCATGCAGTAGCCATTGATCATTGTTACCTAAATTTTTTAAAAAAATAAAAACGCAGTAAATGCTTACCACACTTTAATAAAATGCCCCTTAGACAGTCAAATAAATAAGGGTGTCACAGGAGGATGAATACATATATGCAGTGATTGCTCTTATATGGAAAAATGGCCCCTTGTAGCACCATTTTTAAAGCCAGAGTCAGAAAAGGTAGGAGTAGAGGGGAGACCACTCCCACCCCTTTGTTACTAGACTACCTGGAAATCCCTGAGTGAGACCTAGGAGGGTTGGGAGGTCTGGGTATGATTGAGGGAAGACAAAGTCTGCCGAAGGGGATAGAATTTGATCAGAGAGGTTTGATGATGGGGGTCTATTGGGGGAAGTAGTATAGCGGTAAGAGCTGCCCATGTGGGGGAGGGAAGTAGGAAATGCTCAAACAGGGATCAGATGGAATGTAGTTGCAGGGGGGGGGGGAGGGGGACACCTTCATGCTAGCTGTCACTGGCAGCCATGCCCTGTCCCTACCCCTTTTTCACCCCTAGCTTGCCAAGGACATTTTACCACATTGGCTGATTATAGCATGCATTAGCCTTTAACACGTGTCCATGCTAATATCTTCTAAATGCTAAAACACTCTCTAGCTGCTTAATGCAGCTTAGTAAAACAGCCCCAAAAGATTTTTGTTTTGCTTGGTTTTACTGTAGAATGTGTACATTTATATTAGGTGCTTGATCTCTCCTGTTCATGCCCAAAATCTCTTTGGTTGTAATCCTGAGCCATATCTTTTGCAGTTTATCTTCATATCTTGTCCTGTGCAAAATAAACCCTACCAACTCCACCTAAACTCATTTCACATATAGTTTCTTCTGCAGCCATCAGATCAAAGTTATTTTCTTCAGGCTGGACTAAATTATATAAAGGTCTCAGGAGTGAAGGACACTGAATTAATGCACTATGTCACCCAAGTCAGTGGCTAGATAGATAGATATTTTACAGCTACATTAAAAATTAAGGTTGAATTGTCAAAAGAGAGGAAATACATATACAGTATAAACACATTTTATGCACCTCTGAATCACCATCATGGCATTATTTTCAGATTTTTAAATATATATATATATATATATATATATATATATATATATAAATATACAGCAAAGAATTCATACTTCTATATTAAGCATGGAGTCCTTTTTCTAAGGTGCACTAACAGCTTTCATGTGCACTAATGATTGGCACATAATAAATGCCATGCCACCCACAGGAATATAATGAGCTACATGGCATGTAGCTCATGCTAATCATTGCATGTAGCTCACGCAAATCATTAGTGTGCTCTAAGGACCTGATTCTCAAAATGTCCTACCGCTGTCTGACAGCCAATCAGGACACATGTTTTTAGAAAAAATTGAGTGGACAGATGTAGGCGTCTGTAGCACCTCTACGGAGACACATAGGGATACTTAGACATGCCCAAGGTGGGGCGTGGGCAGGATTTCACCCGGAAGTGGTCTTGGCATGCTTAAGCATCCCTACAAATTTCCGTAGGTGCAAGTCAGATACCTTAAATGTGGGCCTGCAAAATGTGGATCCATCCTCTCTCTTATTAAAGAACAGGAGTTTCTCTGATATCTAAACCATAAATATGTTTCTTAATTTGGGGATGATTTATTAACACTTGATAATCCACATTATCAGTAATATGAGTTACACACACATTAATTCTGTCAACCCCATTATTTTTAATGAGCCAGTGCACTAACTCAGACACTTTGTTAATGATAATGCATGCTTTCATACTTTAGTGAATCAGTCTTTAGTGACTACATTTCCAAACTCTTATTGATAATATGGAAGCTATCCTATAGGAAATATTTATTGGGCTATGATACTTTTTTAAACTTGTCTCTTCTTTGATATTTCTGGGCCGTAGACTGTAAAGTCTGTTACTGTCTTAGGTTTCAAATGCTGAACTAAAAATCCATCTGACAATGTAGGAACAAAAAGGTAAAACCTTCAGTATGAATAGGGTTTGTAGGCGATGTGTTATTTTCTAGAACCAAGGATTTCAACACTACTGTTGAAAAGGATTAAAACCACAGAAAGAGTGAATAATAATCTATCTGCAATGGTAGCAGGTGGAGAAAAAAGTCTCAGAATAAAGTGACAGTCATAAACGTAGGTAGTATAGTGCTGTCATGAAATCAGTCATTGGCCATCAGTTAATGCCAGGATTGATTGGAATGCATTCTTTTGAATATATCCCTTTAAATTCTCCCTGCTTTTTGATTGGAGCAATGTAGGCAAAAATTGCTGAGTGGTTAGTGGTTCTTGCCGTACTCCTTTTATATGAAAAAATAGAGTGGAATTGTCCAAATGAGAGAGATGTGCATTGGAAAATATATTCTCCAATCCGTCTGATGATATGAAGATCTTTATTGTTCAAACATCAAAATAACACATTCAGCGACTCAATGGCTCATGACTCAATGACTGACATGTACATGTTTCGGCCCTCAGGCCTGCCTCAGGAGTCTTAAAAAGCGTGAATGATGAAATACACAATACACTGGCACTCAATTGGATCTGACTAAAAGACCAATCATGGAAGAATACCATATCGTGTATACAGCGAGTGCTATCAATCGACACCGCATGAGATCTATTAGTATACAATGAAAGCAGTGCAAACAAATACATCTCATGCCTATTCATTGGGGAAATCCTGAAATCCCGACTGGATTGCGGCCTCGAGGAGGGACTTTAACACCCCAATACTATACCATGTAGCTCCAATTATGTTTCAGGAGCTGTTAGAAGTTTACCATCCAAGAAGGACCTTGAGATCTGAAACAAGTATGAAATTAAATCTGAACAGAGCTAGGGTGATCACTCATTCCAAGATAGGTGATACCATGTTGTCAGTAGGAGGTGTAAAACTTTGGAATGCTTTACCAGGATCTTGCGATTATGTGCATCTAGATTTGGTTAAAAAAAAAAAAATTGCTGAAGGCACAGTTGTTTGTGAATGCTTTTTTGTAATCTAACACATGTATAATCTAATGGAATCCTAAATCATAGATTTATAAACCGAATCAATTCTTGAAAATAAGGACTTGGAACAAAGTAGATTTCAAAATTTTATGAAACATCTGAAGAGATAAGAAAGTTCTAACATAGTAACATAGTAGATGACGGCAGATAAAGATCCCGAATGGTCCATCCAGTCTGCCCAACCTGAATCAACCTAAACCCTTCAATTTTTTTCTTCTTAGCTATTTCTGGGCAAGAATCCAAAGCTTTACCCTGTACTATGCTTGGGTTCCAACTGCCGAAATCTCTGTTAAGACTTACTTCAGCCCATCTACACCCTCCCAGCTATTGAAGCCCTCCCCAGCCCATCCTCCACCAAACGGCCATATACAGACACAGAACAGGTAATTCATTCCATATCATGGTCAATAGATATGAGAAAGAACGAGAAGTTTTGCTAGCTGAATTAGCCCTTTAATCGAGGGAAAAGATAGCTTATTCATGTGAACTGTTCTACTGCCAGAGGATCTCATGGTGTTTAAAAATAGCGAGATCAAAGGAGCAAAGAGTCCATGTATGATTTTGAAGAATATACAAGCACTTTTAAACTGAAGTCATAATCGAAAGGGAAGCCAGTGTAGATTCCTCAATAGAAGTGTCACATGATCAAATTTTTTCTTTCTAAAGATCAATCTGGCAGCAGTATTCTGAACTAATTGTAATCTTTTCTCATTTCCTTTACTTAATCCCACAAAATGGAATTACAATAATCGAGCTGAGCCGGAATGATAGATTGAACCAATATTGTAAAATGATGTTGAAGAAAGAAATGACGGACTTTTCTCAGCATGTGAAGACAAAAAAAAAGCATTTTTTAATAAGATGATTTACCTGACCATGAAGGGAGAGGGAAGAATCTAAAATAACACCCAGCACTCTAGAGCAGGGGTGCCCACACTTTTTGGGCTTGCAAGCTACTTTTAAAATGACCAAGTCAAAATGATCTACCAACAGTAAAATAAAAAAAAAACACAAAGCACACTGTACAAAGAGAAAATGTGAATTATCATTTTTATTCCGGGGTTTTTTTCAAAGAGGTCAAGGCGCTGCTCTCAACGCTCATAGGCTCCCTGTGCTAAAAACCGCTATTGCGGTTTAATAAAAGGGGACCATAGTGCAAAATATAGACATCAGATATAAATTCTCAAAACGGACACATTTTGATCACTAGATTGAAAATAAAATCCTTTTTCCTACTTTTGTTGTCTGGTGATTTCATGAGTCTCTGGTTGCACTTCCTTCTTCTGACTGTACATCCAATATTTCTTCCCTTCTTTCAGCCTGCTGTTTGCTCCCAGACCTCATTCCCTCCGCCAACATTTTCTTCCTCTCTCCATGCCCCTTCCCCTTTCTTTCTTTCTCCCTGCCCCCTTCTTTCTTTCTATCTGTCTTTCTTTCTGTCTCCCTGTCCCTTTTCTTTCTGTCTGTCTTTCTTTCTCCATGCCCCATTCTTTTTTTCTGTCTCCCTGTCCCCCCTTTCTTTCTTTCTTTCTGTTTCCCTTCTTTCTTTCTGTCTCCCTGCTTGCCCCCTTTCTTTCTTTCTCCTTGCCCTCCCCCAAGCCACCACTGTCGCCATCGGGGAACAGGCCCCCAAACCACCACCGCCCCATGCTCTCCCTGCTTCCCAATGCAGAAGTGCCAGGCCTACCAGCCTTCACCCCCGACGTCAATTCTGACATCGGAGAGAAAGTTCTGGGCCAGGCAGCGATTGGCTGGCCCGGAACTTCCTCTCCGACATCAGAATTGACGTCGGGTGGGGAAGGCTGGTCAGTTTGGCGCTTCTGCGTCGGGAAGGAGGTAGAACGTGAAGGCAATGCGAGGATGATTCAGTATTCAGAATATCACCAGTATTAAGGATGACTGAAGAAGGCAGGTTTCCAGTATCAGGACTGAACCATAGTCATTTGGTCTTTGTTGCATCGAGTTTCATTTGAACCAGATATGACCAAGATTACAATTTAGCAGTACATGAAATTATAAGAGATTAGAGGTGCTGTGAGAATAGAGGCTTTGTGATTGCATGTGTGATACTCTGCAATTGCCTGTTTAAAAAATTGGGGGAGTTATCTGATTGTTGATGCTTTTTTAAGGAGATATAGAGTAAGATGGTTTTGATTATTTATGTAAGTACTGTTTTTTATTTTTATGTAAACCGCATAGGTTTAATGTGATATAAAAATTTCTTAAATAAATAAGATGAGATAACTAGGTGATCAATGAACTTAAGGACCATTTAACTTCTTGCCTACATGTTGTGAAGCAAGCACATCTCATGTGTCACTCTGGATAAAAGTTCTAGGAAATGCTCAATGGACCCTGCTAGACTACCTGGGATAACAAAGTAGGCTCAGGAGCTTAGTGATGCATATATAAATATATATATATATATATATATACATAGGAATTGAATGGGCATCGGAACATTTGCCACATGACACTCAGCTGCGTGGCTTTGTAAAAGTGGGCCTTAATCCTGTTATGGTGCTCATTCAATCATTTCACAAAAATTTAATTTTACAAAGCTCCTGTTCATAGCATAAACGCAATCATCTATAAAACATATCCATATGTTGATGTTACTATGGTAAGGCATAGTATAAATCCATTTCATTTCAAAAGAAGACATAAATTTGCAACCAGCGGGGCCATTGCAGCCCCCATTGCCACTCCAGAAATCTGTTGAACGAAAACGATCATCATTTAAAAAGTAATCATTGTTATTGCAGTAGTGGCTAATTGTACTATAAACAATGCTGAGTGTGATGTGGTTGATAAAAATGATCCAAATAATGTGAGCTTGTTCGTAAGGTTTCATCTTCTGGATTACTGTATAAAAGGGTTGTACGCTTAATATCACCGGCCAAACCTCCGAACAATCCACAATGTCTACTGTAGGCAAGTTATTCATGAAATCTGTAGAATCTCTGGTAAGAGTACAGAAAATGATCCACAAACTATGACCAGTCCTCCATTGAAGATCCCTTGGTAGATGCAATCAGTTAATGATTAGCACATACTAAATGCCATGCCACCCACAGGTGAATTTATCTGCATCCTTAGCAGTATTCAAATCCAGGCTAAAAGCCCACTTTTTTGAGCTTGCTTTTAACTCTTAACCCTCACTCACTGGTAAAGCACCTGTGCCTGAGAAACTCGCTAATCCCCTACTTGTCCTGTTTGTCTGATGAGATTGTTAGCTCTATTGAGCAGAGACTGTCTCTTGAATGTTTTAATGTACTGTGTTCATCTAGTAGCTCTGTAGAAATGATAAGTAGCAGTAGTAATGGTAGTATATAATTGGTTTCTCCACAAATAAGAATTGTTGCTCACAGGATGTTATACATCCTGCAGACGACCCAAAATCCAGTAATTTTTCAACTGAATGGTTAATGTTTTTGACAAGCCAAAGGAAGGGGGGGGGTTGCCTATGATGAAATGTCAGAGCAGATAAAGTCAAGTTGATATAAGCTCGCAACTTGATGAGGCTTTTTCCTTCCTATTCTATAAATCAGGTGCATTATTGATCCTTAAAATTAAGCACTAACTTATAAAATCATCTTTAGAAGTATCTTCATGAGACCTATGTTTAACCATTTATCTGTGACAATGCAGCTAAAGAATTTATTGTCTTTCATATTAAGTCTTTTCTTTATTATTTATTTATGATAATGTGAATATGGTAGAAAATACACATACTTGAATTTGATCCACCTTGGCACTTTTCTGGGCTCAATAAAAGTCCAGCACTGACCATATTTCCCAACTAGTAGAGATTCTGTTGAAGCCCACTCAAGTCAATTCTGGTCTATCTTGCCATATGTGAGACACAGACTGAAAGTCTGTCCAGCACTGGCCGCGCTTCCCTACTGCTGGAGAGATAATGCTAACAATTGCAGGGTCGTGCATTTAGGATGCAAAAAAACCAGAGGGAATGGTACAGTTTAGGAAGTGAAAAAACATTTGTTCACAAAAGAGGAGTAGGACTTGGGTGTGATCATATATGGCAGTGATCTTAAGGTGGCCTATCAAGTAGAAAAGGCGATGGCAACAGCAAAAGTTAGAAGAATGTTTGGGTGCATAGGGAGAAAAATGGCCAATAGGAAAAAGGAGGTGATGCTGCCTCTGTATAAGACTCTGGTGAGACCTCATTTAGAATATTGTGTACAATTCTGGATACTGCACCTTCAAAAAGATACAAACAGGATGAGGGCAGTTGCTAAAATGATCAGTAGTCTTTATCAAAAATTGTATAAAGACTGACTTAAAAAGTTGGGAGAAAGGAGATATGATAAAGAAATTTAATACCTTCATGGAATAAATGCACAGAAGGCAAGTCAATTGAAAGGAAACTATGGAATGAGGGGCCATAGGATGAAAGGGAATAAACTCAGAAGGAATTGGAGAGGATGCTTTGATTGAGAGGAGAATCTTTGGCATTGTAGATTTTGGTATTGGAGAAGTGGGGAACTTTGGTATTGGAGAAAATAATGGGATTGGGGGGAGGGGGTAGCCAGTAAAGTATGGTTAAAGGGCACTTTCTATTATTTCCTGTGCCTATTCATAGGAATAAACAGGTGTAAATCCTAATGAGTACTTTTTGGGACATACAGCTACTACCCGCAACATGCCCACTCTGTGCCCCCTTCCATTTTACATTTAGTTCAGCTCAGGAGTAATCTAAGGAAATATTTTTTTTACAGATAGGGTGGTAGATGCATGGAACAGTCTCCCAGAAGAGGTGGTGGAGACAGAGACTGTCTGAATTCAGAAGTGCCTAGAATAGGCACGTGGGATCTCTTAGAGAGAGAAAGAGATAATGGTTACTGTGGATGGGAAGACTAGATGGGCCATTTGGCTTTTATCTGCCATCATGTTTCTGTGTTTCTAAAAACAGTTTTAAAACATATAAGTTATATACATGTTTATGTGCTTGTTTTTCCATGTGTGTATCCTGAATAGGCCATCTAAATTGAGGGTCATGTTCTCTCTGCTTAAGGTCTAAATTGTCCACCTGCTTGTCCAACTGTTTATTGCCAAAGCACATGAATTGTACCTACTAATGAGAACCTGGCTAGACACTCGTTCATGGTTGCTGAAAGTGCTGGTTTTGCAAATGAGCCAAAACCTGAAAAAAAGAGAGTCATTTACAGTAAGTGCATTATAATGTGTAGTCATACCAAATAAGAATGTGATTTAAAAGGAATAATCATTTTATAGTATTTAAATTAGATAATTGGAACATAGTAATTTAAGCCTGCAAATCTTGGGGAAAAAAATGTTCTTTAGTCAATTACATAAAGCAATTTGTGGAGGAGAGTGTAGTCTAGTGATTAGAGCTACAGCCTCAGCACCCTGAGGTTGAGGATTTAAACCCTGTGCTGCTCCTTGTGACCCGGGGCAAACCACCTAGGCTTGATTTCTATAAGCAGTGCTGAGATTGGCCACTGCCTACAAAAACGGCACCATTTTCATGTCAGATCATGTGATGACAGCATTTATAGAATCATGGATACATTACAGAGAGGCAGTGGAAATGTAGGCCAGGGTTTTTGAGGCCTACATTTCCCATGCCTATCTGACAAGAATCACAACTACAGAGGTGCCTACTGACACCTAAGAGTACTTCTGGCATTAACCACACCTATTGTACTTTTTTATCATTAAATTACATTACATTAGAGACTTCTATTCCGCCTATACCTTGCAGTTCAAGGCGGATTACAAAAGAGCTAACTGGACATTTCCAGTGAAGTTACAACAGTTTTGGGGTTTTTTGTTTTTCTTTTGGTTACAAGGGAGGAGAGGTACCTGGATTAATTCTGGAAGAACTTGCAAATTGGATATTAAATTGACTGTACGTTACTGTGTGATATAACAAATAGATTACAGTTAGAGTACAAATAAGATTACGTAACATTTCAGGGATCTGAATACTTGGCTGGTGTTTTGGGGAGGAAGAGATTATTTAAGTGCCCTTAATCATGTTGATTAAGGGCAATTAAACCAATTAAGTTGGGTGGCAGTAGGGCAGCTGCTGCCACCTAACTTTAAGTAGTTGGTTTAAAATCTGGCCCTTAATCCTCTACTGCCCCAGGTACATTAGACAGACTATGGGCTCACCGGGACAGTTAGGGAAAATGCTTGAGTACCTGATTTGTAGCCCATTCTGAGCTCCTTAGGGAGGATGAGCTAAAATATTGAATAAATAAAATGAATAAATGTTGTGGTGTGGAAAATGGTTAACAAATCTGATAATAAGAGAAATGTGTTATATGCATCCTTAAGATCTTTATTCATTTAAAAGTTAATTTTATGTAGATTTGAAATACTGTATAAAATCCTTTCTGCTGAGCATGAGCTATCCTAGATATTCTGACTCGTCATATTGAATACGCAAAAATTTAATAATGATTAGTTTGTGCTGTAAGGGCTCCTTTTACTAAGGCGCGCTAGCGTTTTTAGTGCACGCACGAAATTACCGCTCACTAAACTGCTCAGTACGCTTCTAAAATAATGCCAGCTCAATGCTGGCGTTAAGGTCTAGCGCACGTAGAACTAGCGCAGTAGTTTATTTATTGAAGCTTATTCCATGTTAGGGGATGTCATACACTGAATCTTTCAATCAATAGTGTCTTATAAACTCTTTCTTCATTGCTTCAGTAATCTCCTATTAACAAGTGCAGCACTCAGTTTATAAAATCAATTTTAAGATCCCAAATATACCATTTCATTGACTAAAACAATGCTCAGTATCCCCTGAAATCTACGAGTATAAATAGTGCCTACAGTTAGACTCACAATTTTGTGCACAGTCTGTAACTCCACATGTAACTCAATTGATCAGTTGGTGCTAAGGATATGTTAAGTGGCCTTAATAAATGCCAATATGGTGCCAGTAAATAGTTCATTGAGGTATTCTGTAAGCACTGCGCCCAGTGTCGTAGTAAGGGGAGGGGTGGTCCTCCCTGGGTGCTATGTTGATAGGGGCAGCAATATCCCTCCTCCTCTCTGCCGGCACCTCATCCCATGCTTCATCTCGCCATGCATGTACCCCTTTACCATCCCCCATACCTCTAGTTGTTCACTGCCACGAGCAACAACTTTAACCTGCTCCTCATGACCGTGTCATCTCTCCTACTGATGTCACTTCTGGGTTCCTTGCATAGGAAGTGATGTCAGCTGGAAAGACAACGGGGTTATGAGGAGCACATTTAAGTTTTCTTGCTGCTTGCCTAAGTATTGAAGTATAGTATAATGAAGTTTTTTTAAAATATTTCTTTTCATTTTCTTCCTTGTATTGTTTCAAAAATTTAAAGAGAACTTAAAAAATGACTGCCACCCCAATCTGAAACCCCAGACACCAATCCAACTTCAAAATGAAAAACTCCCCCTCCCCACCCATCAAAAGGATATCTAGCCCTAATTTTTTTAATCCAATTCCAAAATGAATGGGCTTCTGGGACCCACCTGAAGCCAATTCACAGCTCTCTCCCTACAATCCTCTCCACTGGTACTTAGGTAAGGTATTGATTGCCTAATCCCTAATGGTAGTACTGTTAGACTATCTCTAGGGTCTTGTGAGTGCCATTTTGTAGGCAGGGACTTCCAAAGCAAAAGCAGCCGGGAATCACTTCTTCCCCCTAACTCATACCCCAGCAGGTACCAGGGCATTATGTAACATGGAGATGTGGGGTAGGATCAGGGTGCTTCAATTTATGACGGAATAGGAGAATGGGAATAAGAAATAGGTTCACCAAGGTATCCTTTATAAAGTCTCAATAGTAGGGCATATGGGGGAGTTGGTCAATGCAGAGGGTTTAAAAAAAAAAAAAGGGATAAGTGGGTGAGGGGTAATTTTTTTTTTTTAATAGTTATACAGTCCCTTTTATAGCATCCATGGAAGCAGTGGCTCTTGCATTAGCAGGCCTATGATCCCAGGAGAAAGTTAATAACAACACCTTTTGAAGTGTTACAGAACAGATTTTAGTGAACAGAACAGCTTGCAAAGTTAAATACAAGCTCTGTTATTCATTTTCCATAATAATGAGCTGCTTTGTATACATTGGCATGCTTTGCAGCTCATTATCATTTAATGCACATCACAGTAAAATTTGCTACATTTAAGCTGCACTATTGGCAAATAATGCACATTATTATCAACTAATACATGCTAATTAGCAAATAGCATGATATTACCTTAACACAGCTTCATAAATAGAGTTCATTGTTTGGTGAATATTAACTACTAATAATTAGAAATACAGATTTATTGTAGACATTTCTGTCCAGATTTAGAGAGCTTGTACTTGAATATTGTCCTTTTAATATATTAGAGAAGTTGCAAAACAGTAATATTTTTTCTCTGTTAGTCTACTTGGTCTTTCAGCAGATATAATAAAGGCATTATACTGCAACTCTTGGAAGCCATTTATATTTGGATTTGGGATTTGGTTACTTGACTTTTAAATTCCAAGCTCAAGGTGCTTCACATTTAGATAGTGCAGATAATTCCAAATATACTGTATTAAGGTAGTCCAATTAAAAGGAAAATCTACAACATGTCTGACCTTTCTTTTCTATGCAAACATTTATTTGAAACTGACACATTAATTAATAAAACTGAAAGTTGCAAACAGTTTGAAAATGAAAACCATCCAGAATGGGAAATCCTTACACTAAAATCTACACACATGTAATTTTCCAACATAAATATATATGCATTTCCCTATATATATATATATATATATATATATAAACTATATAATAAAACCCTAGAGCGCACATGCGCTCTTGAAACTTCGTGATCCCTGCCGCTGTGATTTCTGATCCGTGGCCGCATTCCATTTTAGAACACGGAGGCAGGGATCACTCTGGCCACTCCCCTCTTCCCGCCCTCACTCACCAATCCGAAGCAAGCTCAAACACACCTCCCGCCCTCACCTCACCAACCTGAAGCAAGCTCAAACACACCTCCCGCCCTCGCTCACCGCTGCTGCTGCCGCCGCTGATCCTCCTCTTCGGGGCAGCCTGCGATCGTGGCCGGCTTTGGCGGGCCTCGTGGGCCGCTTTCCGGCCTCGGTGGCACATTCCCTCTGACGCACTGGATCGCGTCGGGGGGCGGGGGGAGCGTGCTTCCGGGTTGGGGAGCAGCCTGCGAGGTTCGCTGGGGCCGGCCACCACGATCGTGGCCTGCTTTGAAGAGGAGCAGGCCAGAAGACGCCGGGATGGAGGGAGGGTAAGCAGGGCGATTAATACAGGGGGCCAGAAAGAAAGGGGGCTGCTTTGGGGGAAGGGGGTGTGCTGAGGGGAGACAGAAGTGGCCATGGAGAGATAGGGAGAGGGAAAGGGGGCTGCTTTGGGGGGGGAAGTGTGCTGGGGACAGATAGTTTTGCTCTGGAGTGAAGACAGAAGGGGCCATGGAGAGACAGGGAGAGGGAAAGGGGTCTGCTTTGGGGGAGGGGTGTGCTGGGGGGAGACAGAAGGGGCCATGGAGAAATAGGGAGAGGGAAAGGGGTCTGCTTTGAGGGGGAGGTGTGCTGGGGACAGATAGTTTTGCTCTTGGGGGAAGACAGAAGGGGCCATGGAGAGACAGGGAGAGGGAAAGGGGGCTGCTTTGGGGGAGGGGTGTGCTGGGAGGAGACAGAAGGGGCCATGGAGAGACAGGGAGAGGGAAAGGGGGCTGCTTGGGGGGGAGGTGTGCTGGGGACAGACAGTTTTGCTCTGGGGCAAAGACAGGAGGGGCCATGGAGAGACAGGGAGAGGGAAAGGGGGCTGCTTTGGGGGAGAGGTGTGCTGGGGGGAGACAGAAGGGGCCATGGAGCGATAGGGAGAAGGAAAGGGGGCTGCTTTGGGTGGGAGGTGTTTTGGGAACAGACAACTTTGCTCTGGGGGGAAGACAGAAAGGGCCATGGAGTGACAGGGAGAGGGAAAGGGGGCTGCTTTGGGGGGAGGGGTGTGCTTAGGGTAAACAGCTTTGCTTTGGGGGGGCAGAAGAGGGCCAAGGAGAGACAGTTAGGGAGAGGGAAAGGGGGCTGCTTTGGGGGGAGGTGTGTGCTAGGGGCAGACAGCTTTGCTCGGGGGTGGGGGGAGACAGAAGGACACAGACAGCGGCCAAGGAGAGAGAGATAAAGAAACACAGACAGACAGACACATCTATTCTAGCACCCGTTAATGTAACAGGCTTAAAGACTAGTATATGTATATGTATATATATTTGGACTACTATTTATGAATACAATTCAAACTCCTCTTACTGATCTACAAATGCACTCACTCTTATCGTCCCCTATGATCCCCCCTCCCCCCCCAATCTCTGCTCATCTGATAAGTCCCTCTTAGCTGTGCCCTTCTATTCAACTGCCAACTCCAGACTCTGTCCCTTCTGCCTTGCTGTACCGTATGCTTGGAACAAGCTGCCCAAATTCCTATGGCTGGATCCGTCTCTGACAGTGTTCAAGGTCCAGTTAAAAGCCAACTTTTTGAGAGTGCTTGCGACTCCTAACTCCTTTCACCTTATGTTCTGCATCCTCAACCTTATATGTCATTTCTGTCTGTTCAAGTTAGATTGTAAGCTCTTTCGAGCAGGAACCGTCTATAAATGTGGAAATCTACAGCACGTGCATGCCTTTCAGCACTATACGTATGAGTGATAAGTAGTAGTAGTAGTAGTAGAAACAGTTTGAAAAAGTATTTTTTAAATATTGCCTCAGTTTACAAAGGGGGTGCTGAAAAGTTCTCAGCCCAACCATCATCCTAAATTTTGAGTGTTATTTTGCCTCTGTAGCTGAAAAGAGTGTTATCTTATTTTGTTAAGTGTCAACTTGCAGGTACAAAATTCTATGTTTTGACATTGTTTCAGATCATTGATTGAACCATATCCATGTCATTCTCTTTTTGGTTTGGCTGAGAACTTTTCAGCACCCCTTCGTATTTCAATTTAAGATGTAGAGCATATCTAGAGATACATGAGCTAGACTTCCATGTTTAAAGCTGTCTTTCTTAATTTCTTGTAAGCACAGCTTCCTTTTACTGTGCTGTAATGACATTATGCCCAAAGCATCCTCATTAACTACTTTGCTAGCGTTTCCTCAATTATGTTTTCTTCAAATAGGAAGGACTCTGCTGATCCCTATTTTCCTTTAACTTTCTTGCTGCATATGGTAGAATGTTTCCGAGTTTGTTCATGGCACCTCACATGCATCTGCTAAGCCATCAACCTACTGAAGCTGTTACATTTACCAAGGCAACTTGAACCCCTCTTGTTCAGTAACTTTACAACAGCAAAAGTACCTTACAGATAATTTAAAAGACTAATGATTTTGTATATGCTTTAGGTATCATTATCCCCTTTCTTTTTAAAAGCTTGCATTAAATCCCTTGACATTAAGATATTTAAGATATTGATAATTTGAAGTTGATTCAGTATGGTTTGCTTTAAAAATTTCCAGCATAAAATATAATCAATGTGAGCTCTCTAGAATGGCTAGTTTGTTAAACCCAGAGACAGAAAGGTGGTACAAGCAGAAAACATGAATTGAGATTACAAGGTGAGCTGATACAGGAATAACAGGAAGTACTTTTTTATTAAAAGGGTGGTAGATACTTGGCATGCCCTTCTGCAGGAGGTGGTGAAGCTGTTCAGCAACAGAATTCAAAATTGTGTATGATAAACACAAAGGAATCCTATATGGAAAGAGAATGGAACCAAACAAACCTAACCAAACAGAATTAGTGGTGCTTAGTTGACAACACCAGTAATAGGAAAATAAAGCCAGTGTTGGGCTACCCGTTTCAGTTATGTCCTTGTCTTGGCCTCAATTCCCCACCCCCACCCCATTTTTTTAAAAAAATTTATTTCAATTTAAGCAATTTTAAATATATTTTTAATTTCTATTTTTGTAAACTGATCAGATACTTGTGATGGTCAGTATATCAAGCTACAAATAACTTGAAACTTGATCATTGTTGGACAAATTCAGCTTCCATAGTTTGAGAGCAAGGTCAGTGCCGGGCAGATTTTTATGGTCTGTGCCCTGATCATGGCTGGACAAACCTGGATGAGCTGGAGTGGGGTTTTGATGGCAGCTCCAGTAGTTAAGGAGGAAGACCAGTGCTGGGCTGACTTCTACGATCTGTTCCTTGAAAATGGCAAGGACCAATCAAGATCAAGTATGCATATGTAGTATCTCATCACACCATATGCTATGAGTTTATCTTGTTAGGTAGACTGGATGCTGTGGTGTAGTAAGGGGGCAGGGGTGTGGACCGCCCTGGGTGCTATCTTGGTGGGGGTGCTGGCACCTCTTCACCTCCACATGCCACATTTGCGCCCTCCCTTCCCTGCCTCCGTACCTCTTTAAAATCTTTGCCAGCGTAAGCAACTACTCTAGCCCACTGCTTGTGCCGGCCTGGCTCATTCTGAAATCACTTCCGAGTCATGGGTCAGGAAGTGATGTCAGAGGGAAAGTGAATGCCAGAGCGAGCAGCAGGCTGGAGAAGCTGTTCACGCTAGTGAAGATTTAAAGAGATACAGGGTGGGAAGGGAGGGTGCGAGTGTGGCATGGGGGCACAGAAGAAGCAGGGGGATTGGCATGGAAAGAGTGGGGGGAGGCAGAGAGGAGGTTGTGAGGGCCACCACCGCCCTGAGTGTCTCCTACCCTCACTACCTCACTCACTGGATGGACCATGCAAGTCTTTTATATTCAGTCATCTGCAATATTACTATCCCCCTCTTTTATTAAGGTGCACTATGATTTGTAGCGCGTGATAAATATTATTACGCGCTAAACACGCGCTAAATACTAATGTGTGCATGTTATCCTATGGATGTGTTAGCGGTTAGTGCATGCGCTGATTTAGCGCATGCTAAATGCGCGCTAAAACGCTTAGTGCACCTTTGTAAACTGAGCCCTATATTGCTACAGTTTTGAAAAAGATTTTAGATCTTGCGTATTTTTCACCCATGAGGACTTTGCAGCACTTAACCACCGGTAACAAGAGAAAAAAAATAATGTAAAGAGCTTTACATTTAAGAGATTATTTTAGAAGCTTTGTTCACAATTTCTACATGGAAATCCAGCATTTAGATACGAAAATTTCATCCATCTATAAATGGATGAAATTATATATATATTAAAGAGGGCTTTGTTTAGATGTGGATGTCCGTAATACGCAGAAATTGCAAGGAGACATATTAGGGGTGTGGTTTGGGTATGAGCTGGGCAGGTCAAAAATCTGCATGTGTACTCCTCACTTCTTAAAAGGAATGCACATGGTAATACACAGCTGCTCCCTAGTGCTTATTGGTTCTTCAAAAATACTTGTTTAGGCAAAGTCTTGCAATCCCCTGTGGTTTATTCCCCCTTCCAATTAGGTAAATAGAGATTGTGGCTTCTGTATCTACATGGTAGCTTGTGTGATCTACATGGTACAATGTCCTTGTAACAAGCTGTACATTGGACGTACTACATGTCCGGTGAAATTGAGACTAAATGAACACAAATCAAGAGTGCACACTATAAATGAAGCCGCACTTTTAGTTAGGCATTGGATCTTAATGAATTTCTCTTTGCATGATTTGCGCTGGCGTGTTATTGATTCAGTCGAAGTGGGTTGGGAGGGTGGGAATTATGAAAAGATTTTAAATTTGAAAGAACTTTGCTGGATATTTACTCTTAACACCTTAGCCCCGCAAAGCCTGAATGACAGCGCTGATTGGATGGCTCTCACTGACTAAGAAGGAGGCGCGCCTTTGGGGATATCTTCCCCTAAACGTGTGGGGTTGATGTTTTAGGCAGCGCGTCACTGCTATATTTAAATTTTCATCTTACCCATGCCGTGGCCATTTTAAATGAAGCCTGTCGGCGTCTTCTAGTTTGCTCCAGCTCTGCTGTATTCCACTAAGGTAACATTGGTATAGCCAAATATTAGGAAGATAGGTTTTAAATATGATTTGCTGTTAAGTATGGAAGGGGTGAGCAGAGTATTTGGAAAAAGCCAGTTTGCAATATGAAATATGAAGATAAGTAAAATATTTACACATATATACATAAGATAAGAAGAAAGAAATGAAAGATAAAAGATAAATTGGAAAAAAAAAAACCCACAAAAAATTTATATAAAAAAAAGTTTAAAAACAGGAACCAGTGAGGAAGTCTGCTCGTGCATATTACACTACTGCACGACTTTCTGAGGTTCCAAGAAGAATAGAGTATATGTTCAGTTGCCCAGGTGATACATGTCTAAGGATATATTTGCAATCTCCAGTTGATATGTGTACATTATATTGATCTATGTGTCTGGACTATTCTGTATTTAACAGCATTCACACATATGAGGTTTGCAAAATAGCTAACATACATGTGTAAGTGCTGACATACAGGTATAGTGGCAAAAAAACTAGCTTGCATGTGTGCGTTGCCACGGTTCCCTTGTTGACTTCTTTCACATGTACACTTCTAAGATGACTGCTCCTGCTGTACGTGCCGGCAAATACATGTACAATCTATGTTAACAGATCCTTTTCTAAAATGCTACAAGGTG
This sequence comes from Geotrypetes seraphini, assembly GCF_902459505.1. NCBI lineage: Eukaryota > Metazoa > Chordata > Amphibia > Gymnophiona > Dermophiidae > Geotrypetes > Geotrypetes seraphini. The sequence continues at coordinate 209,896,099 of NC_047088.1, forward strand.
TGAGTACTTCCTGACCTGGATGACTCAATTCTGATCTCTGAGTTCTATGTCAAAGAGGGATATTAATTTATTCATACATTTTCTGTGAACACATGGTTAAATAGATGTGCACATCTGGCACTGGGGTATTTTATATTGAGCCACCTAGCTATAGACAGCAGGAACATATGCAAATGGCAGTATGGTAGACATTTATGCATGTGACTTCTTAGAGAATACTGACTAATGGAAAATTATTAACCTTGTTTTGATGGCGTGTACTTGGCTCATAGGTATGCATAAGGGTAGAGGTTAGACAAACCACGATTGTAACATGCAAATATGCATGTAGATTATAGCATTCTATAATTTACACACATTTGTTCTAATTCTATATATATTGCTCAAAATTGCATGTGCAAATTTGGGTGTGCAATTTAATTGAAAAATATGTCAATTAGCACTGATAATTAGATGATAATTTTCAGTACTAATTGGCATTAATTAAAATTTGCATACACATTTAATCCAAAAAAAGGGATGCAACCATGGGAGGAACATGGGCGGATTGGGGGGGCATTTGCACAAATTCGCACAAAGTATAGAATTCAGGGGATCTGTGGCAAATTTAGGCATGAGAATTTACACTAACCCCCTCTTTTACTAAGGTGCGCTAACCGATTAGCGTGTGCTAAACACTAACACGTCCATATACTAACATGCACACATTAGTGTTTAGCGCATGCTAAATCAATTAGCGCACGCTAATCAGTTAGTGCACCTTAGTGAAAGAGGGCCTAAGTTTTGGTGGGCCTAAATTTGGATGCAGATCACGGTACCAAACATGATTCTATAAACAGCACCCAACTCTAGTTGCCATTTACAGAATGGCACTTAGTATTAATTTTTACCAGTCTCCAAATTTGGATGCCATTTACAGAACTGAGTCCATTTTAAGCGTTGTGAACATTTACACCGACCATACTGTATGCCTGGGATCAGTGATTGTGCCTTTAAATTTAGGCGTGTTTTGTGCCACTCATCCTAGAATTCTATAAAGAAACATAGGTGGCCCTGTGATAAAATTACTCTTTACATGCAAATATGTTCCATTGGTTGTTATAGAAACATGATTGATACAACCGCTGGACCACACAATATTTTAAAATCTCCACAATCGATGGTCAATGTATTCATGAGGAAAGAAACGATAGCCTTTAATATTTGTGTTAACGTACTATTGTAGTACTGTTATCCTCCTTTTTAATTAAAATATATTATTTATAAATGGAAACTGGTACAAATCTTAAAGAATAGTTGTATGAGAATAAAGCTGTTGAATGCAGATTAGTATAATTTCCAATAACATATATTTGCAAATGAACCCCGCTGCTTTATTCATTTATTGTGTAATTACCGCAATCCTTCCCACCTTATTTTGAGTATTTCTAAATCATTAAGTTGGAAGCATGACAGCAGTACCAGCCCTGGCATGACTCTCTTTGACTAAAACCTTGTAAATTAACACAATTAGCACAGCATCATCCTGTTAATTAACTTCCAGAGTCTGGTGCAGTGGTTTTTGCAAACAAGGGACAGAGAATCAGGAGAGAATCAACATGCTATTCTGTTAGAAAGCTTTCCTGTGCTAAGTTTAGTTTAGTGAGGCCAAGCTGGCTGCATCTGAGGCCAGCATCAGGGAATGAAGAGCCAGAAGGACTGAAGGAAGAGGAGGTAGCAAGACCTGTCAAAACTGTAATAATTCAGGAGGATAGTGTCACAGATGCTACATTTAAATTAGGACTTCCTTCACAGAATCTATGCCAGAGGCCACTAGCCTGTTTGTGAATATCACTTTTGGTAATATGAGTAGGATTAAGGTTGCTTATGGCAAATTTTATAGTGTACCGTACTTGCTAGGCACAGGTAAGAATTGATGAAAAAGGTAGCTTACAGTTTATACATAGCTTTTGGTATGTAACATGGATTATAGAAAATTGTATTACCGATAGGTCAATTAATAAGATTGTAGATGATTGTGATTTAACTGTAATCTCCTGATGTTTATCTTAAAATTATAGAGCTGTATAGCTGCCAGGTTTTTCCAGCAGAAGATTGCAGTGTTTAGTGGTGCAAGGTTTTGTTTTGTTCCACCTCACCCCCCACCCCCAATACCCTGGAGGCTATGAGAAAAATGAAGTTGTGGGGGAGGTGAGGAGGGGGGAAGGAAGAAAGAGAGCCCGGAGATGGACAGTCAAATGGCGCTTGTTTTTTTTTTTCCAGAGCCTCCACAACAGAACTGAGAGGCAGAAAGGAGCCAGTTGTAATTCATACTGAGTTGTAAGCTTTGTGTGATGAAAGCAACGGAGCGCTGCCTGGGAGATTGCTTTGCTGCACTCCACGAAGCAGATTTGAAACAGTCGTGGACGGCTTTAGATGAGAGTTGGATTATGGAATGACCTGCTATGTCTGTGTCATATTGCTCTGCGCAGGGCGCATTATACTGTGCTAACTAGGTGCTCAGTACCAAATAAGAGAGGTATCCTAGATGTGATTTGTCAGCTGTGTCTCATAGTTTTATATTGGTGAAAGTATAAAACTGAAACTGTGATGTGAAAAGACAGAAGAGTTGGCTTTTTTCACTCAGGGAAACCCATTTCACACTTGAGAGCATTTAAAACATGCAGATTTTTATTTAATTATCTGCAGCAGATAAAATATTATTTCATATTCAAATGACTTATATTTCCTAATCTTTCTGCATATTAACTTTTTCAATATTTTGTTCACTTTTAGGAAAAAGTACATATAAAATTTATTAAATTATCTGTTTAAAAATGCAAATACATCAGTGAACTACGATTTGTGTTGTTAAAATAAGAATTATATATATACTTTTCAACAACTTTAGACAACGTTTTGTGACTTTTTTTTTTTTTTTTGCTTTAAACTGCAGGCTTGAAAATGCAGTGGACGCCAGAGCATGCACAATGGCCAGAACAACACTTTGATATCACCTCAACCACCAGGTCTCCAGCTCATAAAGTAGAAGCATACCGTGGCCACTTGCAGCGTACCTATCAGTATGCATGGGCCAATGATGATATTTCTGCATTGACTGCCTCTAACCTGTTGAAAAAATATGCAGAAAAGTATTCTGGGATTTTAGAAGGTCCCATCGAACGGCCTGTTCTTAGTAATTATGCTGAGACACCATCGGGTCTGGTGAATGGTCGAAAAAATGAAAGTGAATCATGGCAGAGTTCTTTGAGCTCAGACAGTGTTTATCCGATGAACTGTGTTGCAGATGTAATCACTGCTGGGAAAGCTGGAGTTAGTGCAGCTCTCCCTGCTGCAGACGTGTCAGCCAGCATAGGAAGTTCACCAGGTGTGGCTAGCAATCTCACAGAACCTAGTTACTCTAGCAGTACTTGCGGAAGTCACACAGTGTCCAGCCTTCATTCGGGACTCTCATCTCAGGAATATGCCACAGGATACAATGGATCCTACCTGCATACAAGTTACAGCAGCCAATCAGCACCTGCACTTCCATCACCTCATCCGTCACCCTTACATAGCTCGGGACTGTTGCAGCCACCACCACCTCCACCACCACCAACTCTAGTTTCTGGCTACAATGGGACTTCAAGTCTCTCCACTTACAACTACCCATCTGCCAGCTATCCTCCTCAAACTTCTGTCGGTCCTGGGTACAGTCCAGGTGGTGCACCTCCTCCTTCAGCATATCTGCCTTCAGGAATTCCTGCTCCTACACCTCTGCCTCCAACGACTGTACCGGGTTACACTTACCAGAGTCATGGTTTGACACCAATTGCACCATCAGCTCTGAGTAATAATTCAGTCAGTTCTTTGAAAAGGAAAGCTTTCTATATGGCTGGGCAAGGGGAAATGGATTCTAGTTATGGAAATTATAACTATGGCCAACAGAGATCTACACAGAGTCCAATGTACAGAATGCCAGAGAACAGCATTTCAAACTCAAACAGGGGAAATGGCTTTGACAGAAATTCAGAGGCAACATCCTTAGCATTTAAGCCTACAAAGCAGTTGATGTCCTCTGAACAGCAAAGAAAATTCAGCAGCCAATCCACTAGAGCTCTAACACCTCCATCTTATAGCACTGCTAAAAATTCATTAGGATCGAGAACAAGTGAATCTTTTGGGAAGTATACTTCCCCAGTAATGAATGAACATAATGATGAACACAGGCAGCTCCTTCCTCACCCTCTACAAGGCCCAGGAATTCGTGCAGCTACCTCATCCAACAATTCTGTAGAAGAACAGCTGAAGAATACTGACACACACCTCATTGACATTGTAACTAATGAGATTATTAACCAGGGACCACCAGTGGACTGGAATGACATTGCTGGCCTAGATCTAGTAAAGGCTGTTATGAAAGAAGAGGTTTTATGGCCAGTTCTGAGGTCAGATGCATTCACTGGGCTGAGTGCTCTACCTCGGAGCATCCTTTTGTTTGGACCACGGGGAACGGGCAAAACACTGCTAGGCAGATGTATAGCTAGTCAGCTGGGTGCCACATTTTTTAAAATCAATGGCTCTGGCCTTGTCACAAAGTGGATTGCGGAAGGAGAGAAAATTGTTCATGCCTCCTTTCTGGTGGCAAGATGTCGTCAGCCATCAGTGATTTTCGTTAGTGACATTGAAATTCTTCTTTCATCGCAAGTCAGTGAAGAACACAGTCCAGTAAGTCGGATGAGAACAGAGTTCCTTATGCAGCTAGACACTGTACTATCTTCTGCTGAGGACCAAATAGTTGTAATATGTGCCACAAGTAAACCTGAAGATATAGATGAATCTCTCCGTAGGTACTTCATGAAAAGACTTTTAATTCCACTTCCTGACAGCACGGCGAGACACCACATAATAGTACAACTGCTTTCACAGCACAATTATTGTCTCAATGATAAGGAGGTTACCTTGCTTGTCCAGCGCACAGAAGGATTTTCTGGACTGGATGTAGTTCGTTTATGTCAGGAAGCAGTGGTAGGTCCACTCCATGCCATGCCAACTACAAACCTTTCAGCCATTATACCCAGTCAGTTAAGACCAGTCACATATCAAGATTTTGAAAATGCTTTCTGCAAGATTCAACCTAGCATATCTCAAAAAGAGCTTGACACATATATTGAATGGAACAAGATGTTTGGTTGCAGCCAGTAATGCTTTTAAAAGTTGTAATGAATGTTGATACATACAAAACGTGGTAAATGGGGGACTAGAACCCTTTTCAATCGTGTCTAAAATTGCAGAGGGTGCCGAGAGGACTACGATAACCTTGTATCTGAAGAGTCAGGGTAGACTTGAGGGAAGAGTGCATCAAACAAGAGCTGCTGATATGAAAAAAAAAAAAAAAGCCACAGATGGCAGAGAGCATATGTTGATGCTCAATTCTGTTCCAACTAGACGACGCTCACCAAGAGCAAGGTACAAGTGGGTTGATTTCAGAAGGACATGAACCCTGTCTGTTGATTCCATTCTGCTGTTCTTGAGATTTAGTTGCTGTCAAGTGCCTGAAGTGGTGCTTTATTTTTTTTGTTTGCCTCACAATTACATTGGTGGCATGTGCTAATATAAAGAGCTTTAACTTCAAACATTATTGGACTAAAGAGATGAACGGTTGTGTTGAGAGACAGAGAACCAGATTTTTGCCATTCTAAAAGCAACAGTATTCCTCAGTCCTGTCTGTTCAGCAGTGTTAAACTAAGAGCAGTTACAACAGGGTAACGGTAATCTGGACCTTGATTTCTGCAGTTCTTTTCTTTTAACATTCTGTCTGCCAAAACTCAGGAAAGTGATTTTGATTAGTACAGTACCTCAAAGGAATGTGTTGAAAGCACTGCGTACTGCTGAGAGTTATAAACTAGGTTTCAGTGTTATTTTATATTAATATGTATGTTTACCTCAACAATTTGGAACATGGTTAAGGAAAATTACTTTGAATGTATTCCGGATAATTCAGAAGTGATGTGGCTGAACCTTTGCAGATTAAATTAGTAAAGGAAGGATTTTTGTCCGTGGTTTAACCCGTTTTGAGATCCAAATGGAATTCTTTTATCTCAGTAAATTATTAAGTTCTCAATACAGCGTGCCCTGACACTTACACGACACAGTACAGTTCCCTGAAAGTGAACAAATAAAAAGAGAAACACATTCGATAAGGTGAAACATTAAAATAGATGATTTGGCATTACTCTAAAAGGCACATTACCTATAAGCTATGACTATTAATGCATTTGATTGGTTATAGTTATAGATTTTAGGTTACTTGGACAAGGAACGTTGGAAAAAATATTCCTAGGTCAGTGATGCAGTTTATGGGTTGAGAGAGCTGCTTACATTTAAACAGTATACAGCACCTACGTATAAAACAATGTTCTTCATATTATGTTAATGGTTTGTTTCATTTTGTCTCCCCCTCCCCCCAAAACTGAAGGGACTTGATTTATTGTGTGCATAATTTGTTCCATTGTTTTCTGTATAATCTTCATTTATCATTAAGATAATCCAGACTGAGTGTACCCTTTGTTACTTCTATGTCAGTTTTATAACAATTCTCTTTGGAAACCAAATAGACTATAGGAGGGGAAAAAATCAACTACATAGGTGTGCTATGCTGCCAGAATAGATACTAGGAACTTCTGTTTTTTTCTCTGGTCAAATTTCTGTGAACTTTTCTCCTTACCAGTGCATATGCTATTGAGTTTTCTTTGTAGAAAGACTGGCTGGCATGTGTGGCATTTTGTTCAAAAATCCCTCCTCCCCCTCCTATCTTCTTTTTTATCCTTCAATGATTTATGCGCATCTCTTTTCATGACAGCTGATTGAAGTGGGATAATGTCTCTGAACAGGAATAGGGGTAGGCTGCAGCTGTCCCAAAACTTGTCCTGAGCTGAAAAACCTTGTCTTTTTCAATATAATTTTGCTTGTTTATTTTACAGGGATGATTAAAAAAAAAAAAAACTGTTGCAAAGTACTAACATTTAACATTTCTTCTCATGTAGCGTGCAAAAAAGTTAAATGCATTGACTATCTCCATTAAAAGAAATACCTGCAAGATACATCATTTGTCTTTTCAAATATTTGTACCAGCTTTCACATACAAACGTTAAGCTAATGAGGGATTTCAGGAAATTGCTAGAATTTTTAAAACAACCTTTCTCCTTATATTTTTCTTCTTTCACTTAAACAAGGATTTCATCTTAAACATTCTTGATTAATTAAAACTGTTTCAATGTTCAAATCACATTATAAAAATGGTGCCTTCTATTAAGGGGACATTACTTATTTTCATTCTGGTAGATCACAGAGGAAACGTTTGGATTTTTAAGCTTTTCTTCCGCATTTTTATTCTAATTGCATTTATTTTATTTTATTTTTGGTTCATATTTATCTCACCAACAGATTCATTCTTGCAAAGTGCTGACCCTTTTCGGTTCTCATCAACATGTGTTGATCAAAGATGTCATTATTATGGAACGATGGATGAAATAACACTAATTTTAAACTATTTTGAATCAATCCATAAAATCATCAATTTTCTTGTCTCTAATACAATTAATGCCAAATATAAGACTGCACTATGTATATTTTTTAACATTTATCTAAAGTAATTAAATGAAATTGTAGATAGAAATTTTGACTTCCAGCTTTAGAACTGTTTTGATAATAATATACTTAAGACCTAAACACTTAAAACATGTCATATTTATAGTACCTTGACAGCCATTTTAGCAAATATGCAGCCCACTTAGGGATCCCATATGGACTTGAGTCAAAATATTTAGGCTTTAAGGTATAAAGAAAGAAGACTATCAGGGAGGTAAAGCTCTCCATTTCCCAGGCGGAACTAACTTAACTGCTCTTATCATCTATCATTTACTTGTCCATTGCTGTAGCAGATGGATTTGCAGCAAGATGATTATTATTCATCTCTGTTGGAGTTTGGGTCCTACGGTTGGAGCAATATAGACAGGATACTGGAAGCAAGCCTGACAGTATCAGAATCTCAAAAGCTAGTCATTTCCTTTTGCTTCAATTGTGAGGTCTGTAAAGAGCTAATGAATGTCAATTAACCTAGTCTACCAACACAAAAGCTTTTAGCGACTGTATTACTTAGTTCCAAAATGAAGGCAGATTTGCATCATTTTATGTTTCCCTTTTCATAGTATATTGAATTGTTAAAATTCAAGACTTTGTCTACATGCTGGAGAGTTATTTGCAGATTTAAAATGCGGATACTAAAAATATTCTGAAAACTGCAGACTTCTGCGATGCTTCTGTTACAATGCAGAAATGTTTGCTTACCCAATTGATCCTTAGGTTACGAAGACAGTTTAATTAAAAGCAACTCAATTTTACACACAATGAGGTCCTCTTATTAAACTACAGTAAGCGGTAACTTGCGCTTACCACACATTAAGCAAGGCTTACCGTGGGACATGCATTTGCGTCCTGTGGTAGAATGGCCAATTTGCATGTGGCCACCTGCTAAAATATATTTTTAATTTTCTGGGAAAAGGGTGTATTAGAGGGTAAAGAGGGGGTATGGCAGCTCTAATCAGTTAGCACATGAGGCATTGCCATGTGTAAACTGATTAGTGTGGGGTTAGTGCAGGAGTCCTTACCACCTACAAAATGGGTGGCAGAAAGGGGTTCACATGGTGATATGTTTAAGGCTGAGCACTAATTGCACAGTTAGCGCATGGTCATTCATTTTGGAAATAGGGAAATCTGCCTATTTCTGGCTGCGGCAAAAGTGGCCTTGGCGCAAGGAGAAGACCTGCAATATGAGCACACTAAGGTCACTTTTGCCACAACTTTAGTAAAAGGGCTCTTGTGTTTGCTATTCTTAGTTGAGTTTACATTCTACTCAAGTCCAGATAAATGTCATATCCCTTCATTCTATTAAAGGTCCACCTAAAATTAGGCACCGATTATGCACGCAAGTTAAAGACTGCAAGCACTTATGTTGCACTTACGCATGTAAATGCTTAGCCACAGGTTTAACAATATTCTATAATGTATGTGTATGATTGCCTTAGCATATAAATTGAAGGAGAAATTCACAGGGGAAGAGCAAGAGTGGGACAAAGGTGGGGGGCAATGTTCATGTGCTTAATTTACAGAATACTGTAATTGTGCAAATAACTGTTGCATTTATGTGCACACATTTACACCTGCTATTGACATGGCATAAGTGCATGTGCTTAACTTTAAAGGTGCTGATGCCAGCTTATGCCAACTTATGCTAGTATTCTATAAGAATGTGAAGCTGATTTTGCATATTACTTATATGTATATCTGAATGATTTACAGCAAATTGGAATCAGGTACTTTAAGTGTTTCCCTGTATGTCACAATCTAACTATGGCACCTGGGACAATGGAGGATTAAGTGACTTGCCCAGGGTCACAAGGAGTGGCGCTGGGATTGAACCCACAACCTCAGGGTACTGGGTAGCAGCTCAAACCACCAAGCCACTCCTCCATTCCCATGGGTAAATGCTCTTAAGAATAGACTCACAGACCATGCTATTTGGGCATCTAAGCTGTGCACAGTTATAGAATTGGCCCATTTTCTTTTATGTGGCTCACCAAATCAGAAACTCGCCTCAACAGAAACCCGGCTTGAAAACTGGGCAAGTCTATCCAAGTTAAATGTTTTCATTGTTAAAATGGTGCACGGCATCTTCATGTATATGGAAAGTATACTGCTCTTCAAATTGGAAAATACAGTAGATTATTTGATAAATCCCTATAACATGTTCTTGTAGTAAATTTCTGGAATAGGTGCCTGCAAAATCCAGTGTCTGCTAAAGCTTGGTTAATATATTAGAAAGAGAAAAAATCACTCTATAGACCTGTTCAAAGAGTAAAGTTGTATGAATGATGTAACTCAGTTCACCAAAACTTGCTCAGAATCAAGGAGGGGAAAACTGGGGCGAGCCCCTCTCAAAGCAGTTAACCCGCGCCTCTTGCGCTTCTATATGGGAGACAATAGTCCATCTTGAATCTCTGTACCTATCGCATGTTTTTTCACCTAATCCTGTGTGTTCCCTGAGGCAGGATCGAAACGTGCACGTTGGAACCCGCAAGCTGCAAGTTAAGTTTGCTTAGTTCTTTGACTACAAAACAACCTAGTCATTATAGTGCTCAATGTCAACATTTTTTACAACATATAAAGCATACACGGAATGATATAATGCTTCTGTTTACCCTTCATGCGATGATTGGGCTGTGAGGTGGTTTTTCTGGGGCTCGCCCCAGTTTTCCCCTCCTTGATTCTGAGCAAGTTTTGGTGAACTGAGTTACATCATTCATACAACTTTACTCTTTGAACAGGTCTATGGAGTGATTTTTTCTCTTTCTAATATATGCACCTTTTCACTCTTGTTACATTGTGTGTAACTTGTCCCCCTAATCTTCAAAGCTTGGTTAATGGCAAGATCAATGTAAAATCCCCATCAATTCCTAGTCGGATTAAGATGAGAAATGAATTCTATAACATTCAGTGATGAGAATACATCAGGAATGAGGTATATACTGTGGTTTGTTCCAAACTCTTATTCTGGCACATGCCCATCACATTTCATTGGATCCAGTCAGATTTACTGATGTGAGCTTTATAGATAATAAAGGACTCCGTTTACAAAGATGTGCTAGCGTTTTTAGTGCACGCACCGGATTAGCACGTGCTATAGCATGCGCTACCCGAAAAACTACTGCCTACAGAAGAGGAGGCGGTAGCGGCTAGCACGCGTGGCATTTTAAGCGTGTGTTATTCCGCGCATTAAGGCCCTCACGTACCTTTGTAAAAGGAGCCCAAAGTCTTGATCAAGTAGCATACAAAGTCTTAATTAAATTATAAATAAAATATGACTTTTATCCTCTTTGCTTCAAGAGAGATCATAAAATTATATATATATATATGTAGAGAGAGAGATCAAAATTACTGCTACTCTGTCCAAATCATTTCCTAGTCTGATCATTCCTTATATTATTGGAATAGAAACTTGATTATTGTACCACGGGGGTCTTCTTTTGCATTGCATAATTAAATCCTATTCCTTTCCAGACTTGCTGCTCCTGTGTATCCTACCTACCTTTGGCATATAAAGAGAAATGTCATTTCCTCCACTATTTTTTTTTTTTTCAATCGTGCAACCATTTGCCCTAATTGAAAATGCAGTGTAATGGGTAACTTGAGCTGTGATATCCACTGCTTAATATCATATCCCTGTTGGTTGTTAGGCTAAAGCATACAGTCCAGCATCTATGTCTAGGATTTAGAACTGTGTGACAAACCAAAGCTCTCTTCAGGCCTTGAAGAAAATAAAATTTGAACCTCTTTAGACTGGACTACTGCAATCACATGAGGTAAAGAAGTAACAAAGAGTAACTGTATAATGAAAGTCACAGGAGAAGGATTTTGTGCATGAGCTCTTTTGGAAAATCTGTGTGTGTGTATCTACAGTATATTTGCAGGCTCTGAAAAATTCATCCAGGATATAATAATAATAATAATAACAGTTTATATACCGCAATACCGTTAAGTTCTATGCGGTTTACAATAGATTAAGCGAGGTACAAATTGATTGAATTTAAGAGGGGGAAGAGGAGAGTTAATAGGACCGGAAATGCGTTGTTGAGGAGAAACAGATTAATAAGACAGAGGAATCACTATGGAGGAGAAAGAAGATATCAGAGGTAAAATGCATCTGTTATAGGTTCACAATATCATTCTCCTCCAAACACTCTTCTTTGAAGAAACAGAAGAGTGACTGCATTTCTATATGTGTTAGTATACACCTCCACTCTCATGCATTCTTCTTTCTCTCCTCTGTTCCCTATTGCCTTACTGCCACCCCCACCCCCTTTCTCTTCCCCAGCCCTCCCACCTGCTAATTCTTGCTGCAGCCCTCTTCTCAGTCCTTCCCCACCTGCAGCAGCCTTCTCGCTGTTCTTCCAAATGTGCAGGCCCACAGTTATGGCTCTATATGGAATCCCCCTGTGCTGGAGCCACAATCAGAGGTTCTCTAGCCTGCAAGGAAAAAAAAAATCCATTCTCTGCAGGTGAGCAAGCAATCAGATTATTTCAGACCATGGTGGTATATGTGTGTGTATGTATTTGCCCTCAGAAAAGGCTACAGTCCCTCTGCAGGGAAAATAGACAGCACTGATGGAATGGCCATGTCAAGGCCCTACATGATTTCAAATTCTCTTAGTTAAGAAATGAGTATAACATATTTTTAGATGTCGATACTCAGCAGCATTTGTCTGGATAGGAATAGCTGCTGTCTGGTTATGTGCTACTCAGACCAGCCACTGATTTTCCGTGACATGATTGAGTAAAGTCAGTAAATGGTGCCCAAAATTGGTTGCCAAAAAGAAATGAAAGGGAAATTCTCTAACTGGTGCCTTATCAGATGCCTAAGTTAATTAGCAAATGCAGTTGGAAGTGATAACTAACATAAAATTTAAGGCGCCTATCGGCGCCTAAACAAAAAGGTGCCAGAATCATACGTCCGGAGGTTCCTACCGGTACCGAATATCACTCTAGGCGTCGTTAACGCTAGAAGTGGCATTAGGCATCAGTAGGCGCCTCCGGAGGCGTGATTCACGTCAAAGATGAGCACCTGAAATGTAGGCCTGGAAAGCCCTGGCCTACTTTTCCAGCACCCATCTTTGCCATAGGCTCAATTCTCTAACTGATGCTGTCGTGTGATTGACATGCGTTCAGCGGCTGCTTACAGCGCTGATTATAGATTCTGGGCCTGAGTGCCAAGAACATTTCTACGCATCACTCCAAGTTGAGCTCTGTTTATAGAACAGTGCTTAGCACCCGTGTTTATGAGAACAGTGCTTAGCACCGGGACTCATGCCCAATTTGACTCGCCTATGCCCGTCCCATGGTTACGTGCACACTTAAAAATTTACAAGTCCATCTTTATAAAATGCTGACTAGAAAGATGTGCATGTAAAGTCAAATTGGTGCCAGTTAATGCCAATAATTGATTGTTTACACCCATTTATTGGCCCTAAGTAACTCATCATTCAATTAATTTTGGTGCCATTTAGAGAATTTTGGGGAATATGGTTAAAACCACTCAAAATTGTCTCTGAATATCATGGCATGGGGTGGTTTGTGGATGGAGCCAAGATAGAGTTAGAAGTTATTCCAGGTACTGCCGATATTCAGTGCCGCTGTCTGGGTAGATATCCTGTCTTATCTGGCTAGTTATGTGGCTACCAGTGCTGAATATTGACAGCATCAATATAACTTTCAGCAGCTTCCTTATTCCTGAATATTCAATGTTAGTATCTGAATACCGCCTGGCAGTGACCATGTGGGTATGAATTTTAAAGCAGTGGTGAGCATTTGAAGTCAACCATGGCCACTGTGTTTAAATGGTGACGGGACTAAATCGCGCGAGACAACACTGAGCGCAAGGTTGACGGTGAGCCGAAGAAAAGCACTATTTTAAAGGGCTCCGACGGGGGGTGTGGGGGGAAATCCCCCCACTTTACTTAACAGACATTGCGCTGGCGTTGTGGGAGGTTTGGGGGGTTGTAACCCCCCACATTATACTTAAAACTGAACTTTTTCCCTAAAAAACAGGCAAAAAGTTTGGTTTCAAGTATAATGAGGGGGGTTACAACTCCCCCAAACCCCCCCCCACAACGCCAGCGCGATGTCTGTTAAGTAAAATAGGGGGGTTCCCCACCAACACCCCCCGTCGGAACCCTTTAAAATAGTGCTTTTTGGCGCGCCGTCAACCTTGCGCTCAGTTGTCAGCGCGCCGTTGTCTCGCACGATTTTGTCTATGAACCGTTTAAATATTGGGGGGGGGGGAGTAGTTTTTACATTGTTGGTTTAAAAATAAATTCTAAGGTCCTTAAGAGTCATTAATAGTAATCTTTTTAAAGGAGTCATTTCCCTTTTGGCTTATAAGATCAAAATTTTGTTATCATCTACCATGTGTTATTAAAGTTCACAACTATCTGATGATCCCAGCACATCCAAATTAGTGGCTCTGTTTTCTCTGTTAAGCATGTGTTGGCAACGAAAACCTCCATGGTTATAATGTTCTTGGTAGGTGGAAAAAAGCATTAGTTTAGCATCAGTCTTCCAGTACCATAGTCAGACCATAATTTCTGAGAGGACTGGAGGTATTCTGGGTGGGTATGGCCCAAGCATTTCTTCTCCACCTGCTACGTCACCCCCCTTAAAAAACATTAAAAAATACTTTAACTGGTGGAGATCCTTAAGCTGCACCTGCTTTAAGAGTCCTTTTTGGAAACCTCTCTCTCCCCTGAGCTTTCACAACCTGTGGCAGTTGGCAGTGCATTTCCAGCTACTCATGTAAGTAGCCCCCCCTGTGTATGCTCAGTTCAACCAGTATCCCCCTGGCATAGTTGGGGGAGGGGGAGGTTGACTGGAAACAGTTTCTGTTGGGGGCTTCTGGAAAGGACTCTTCAGCTGGTGAAATTTAGGGGGTCCTCTTTGCTACACTAACAATGTGTGCTGCTGCTGGGTGGGCCTGGTCTGAAACTGGCTATGCCACTGCTATGCTCATGGATGAAGTTAACTCTGGCGGTTTAGCGAAATTTCTGTGTTAACAACCTTCTTTTCCATTAACACATATTATTGTTCACTAACATATCTCCAAGATATATTCACCCGAAGTGGTTCAAAACACAAAATACAAAAATGATACAAAATACCACTTCCAGAGAGTATGTATTCAGAATTAGTTCTACAAAGATTATATCTACTCAGGGAAATGCCTCAGAATAGGAGCTTACGCAAAGTCCTATCATGGACTACAACTTCAGCCTAACTACTCCTTGCTCCAATCATTGGCTTGAAAACACCTGAGAATATATCCAGCACAGTCTACTTAGGTTTCAATAAATATAATTTTTAAACTTTTTCTAAACTTTTATAGAACCTTCATGTGTACTGTAACTATTTAACGAACTAAGTATACATCTCTCTATTAGTTTGCAAGAGAGTTTGACAACTTTGTACTTATCTTGAACGTTGTCATTTTTAGAAATTGCCTGTAGGTTGGCAAAAGTTGCCAACGTGGCCAGCGTTTCGTGGACATATCACTCGGTCCACTGCTTCAGGGCCATGGGCGAAAACATGCAGGCATAGTTCCGTTGGAAGCTGCTTACGGCTTACAAACGTTCAAGATAAGTACAAAGTTGTCAAACTCTCTTGCAAACTAATAGAGAGATGTATACTTAGTTCGTTAAATAGTTACAGTACACATGAAGGTTCTATAAAAGTTTAGAAAAAGTTTAAAAAAAGTTTAAAAATTATATTTATTGAAACCTAAGTAGACTGTGCTGGATATATTCTCAGGTGTTTTCAAGCCAATGATTGGAGCAAGGAGTAGTTACGCTGAAGTTGTAGTCCATGATAGGACTTTGCGTAAGCTCCTATTCTGAGGCATTTCCCTGAGTAGATATAATCTTTGTAGAACTAATTCTGAATACATACTCTCTGGAAGTGGTATTTTGTATCACTAACATATCTGCCACCCTCCCACCCTTTCCTCGCCTCTTTCCTGCCCTTATATAAAATCCTCTGGGGCTAATACAGAAAAGCTCTGATGGCCAAGCGCATGACTTCTAACACAAAAGTTTGCTTGCCAATGCAAATCATATGCAAATTAAAAGTGCACAGATCTTGTGTGTTAATTAAGGTAAGCACACCAGATGTATACACATAAAGTTCTGTGCTGAGGGCAGCTAGTACTGTGTGCAAGTCCAAGCAAAGCAAAAGTGTTGGCTCGGATCTGGGCATATGTTGGAATGTTATTGTAAATATAAATATCAGCATCATAAAAATTTAATGTGCATAAAATTTTTGTGCTGCTAATCTTTTCAGGCAGAAAAGCATTCCAGCATATGCATAGATACAATTTTTTCTGCTTGGATCTGTACACAGGACTGTCACCCTCCTTCCCCCCCCAAAAAAAAAAATATTCTCTCTTAAACAGTTGCAGGTACTGTTATCCTCAGAGCAAAAAGAAGAAACTGGCATTAAATCCTCACAATCCTACAGCTGAATAATGCGTCAATCCTGCTACATACATCTCCTCAGATCTAACACTCTTTTCTACCACCAACTACATTGGCTACCGTTCGAATCCAGAGTCCTTTTCAAGTCCGCCTGCCTCTGTTACAAAACAGTATTTGGTTTATCACCAAAATATCTCTCTCCCCACTTCGCTATGATTTGCACCAATAAGAAATCCCGCAGAATTCAGCTGTTCGCCTTCCCCTCCATTAAATTATGTCAGCTCAAAAGATTCCTCGACAAAACCTTCGCCTTCTAGGCTGCTAAGCTGAACCCTTGGCTAGCCCAAATGATTCTCGAGGCCTCGACCTACCTCGACTTTAGAAAACTTCTCAAAACATACCTATTCCGCGAACAGGACCCTTAACCCTCTCTCCCCTGCAATAATCCAACTCCCGCCCTCCCCCTCCACTCTCCTCCCCCCCCCTCCCCTCCTGTGTTTCTCTCTCCCTCCCTCTTTCCGGCCAATCCAACTTGTCGCTGCCTGTAACTCTGATAAATTTCTGCTAAAATGTTCCAACATTTCCTTCCTCGTTGCTTGTAACTCCGACAAAATGTTGTAAATCCGTGTGCAGATCGGATCCCAATTAATTGATGTGAACCGCCTAGAACTCATTGGGTATGGCGGTATACAAGAACATCATAATAATAATAATAAAAGTCTTCTGCAATTTCTCTGCATTGGGGTGGCTTAACTTTATTACCATTCCTCTTAGAATATTGTGTACTAGTGTTTAATGCAAGGTTTTGTTCAGGACTATCTTCTACACATGATACATCTAGAAACTTGTGCAGACATTATACTAACTGCATGCACTAACTTTCTGTGTCGGTACCTCTGTTAGATGTTAACACAAGCTTTAACATTGTCAGCATTTGTTAAGCATTAATGTTTTTTTAACACGTGGGTAACAGCTTAATTTCTTAAAACACATGTAGTTGTATGTACAGTTACTAAATAGACACCAGTATTAAGTCAGAGAGCTTCATTTTTTATTATTCACATTCAAAATCAGAAATGTGAAAAGAGGTCACTAATTTCAATGTTTGAAACAATCACAAATTCAAGCAGATATTGTTAGTGTTATATTTAAAGTCTAACAGTTGCAGGTGAAACCTTTTTATTAAGGGGATAATTATCAATCAGAGGCATAATCAAAACTCTTGCATGTCCAAAAATCAGCATAAGTTGGCACTTAGACATTTTGAAAAAAACAAAAAACAAATTGCAGACTTCTATGTACCAGATGCAGGCAATGTTTATTATACCAAATATTTTATGCAGTTGAAAATACCACCTTATAACAAACCAAGGAACCTGACACGGTCCGTGTATCGGAAAACACTCCTTCCTGAGAGGTCTATGGTTGCTAAGGTATAAAGTAAGCCGCAATAAAAGGTATAAAACAGCCGTCTGTATGGTATCCTTCTCCACTTTTTTTTTTTTTACTAGCTTTGCGTCGCACACTCTAAGTGGAGAAGGATACCAAATCAGATTTAGACTTTTTTTCAAAAATGCCCCTCAATGTATACCATTAACTTGTACTATTTTAGCACATGTCCTATTTATGCAGTGAGACCTAGTTACTAATAACTAGGGTTAACAGCATCCCACATTGATTACTTCCCCCCTAAATTTGCATTATATGAAGACAAATTTTGCTTATACGAAGAGGCAATTTGAATTTGTAAAAAAAAAAATATTAAAATCCAAGTCCAGCACAATTAGATCCTTATTTGCTAAAGATTAGCACACAATAATACTGTTATCTACCACAAAGACCATTGCATAAAATGGGCTTTATAGTATGTCCAAATAGCAAGGGGGCGTGTTTTGGACTGGACTAAAGAGGGCCCAAAATAAGAATGTCCAGCAGCAATTACCAAACGGGAAGAAACATCCAAGCCTAAAAAAAAGGGTATCCTAAATTAGACCTGTTTCAGCATGTCCAGGTTACAAAGAAGTACCGTATTTCCACGTAGATAACGCGCACCCGTGTAAAACACGCACACGGGTATAGCGCGCGGGAAACACAAATTTATGTAAAGAAATTTTTATATACCGCGCTCACGGGTATACCGCGCATGCCGCCCCGACTCTCCTCTGGCTGCCCCGACTCTCCTCTGGCTGCCCCGACTCTCCTTTCACCCGCCCTGACTTTCCATTCACTGCCCCGACTCTCCTCTGGCCACCCCGACTCTACTTTCGGCCACCCCGACTCTCCTCTCCCCCTTGAAGTCCTGTCCCCACCCTGAAAGCCTGATGCCCCCCCCCCCGATGCCCGATTCATCATCCGGAAGGACCGCTGTCTACCTTGTTTCCGGATGCCAGTGAGCCCAGCTGCTTCCTCTGCTGGCGGTCCTGCCCCTTCTCTGAGCCCTGCGCTACGCTGCTTCCTTTTCTGGCGGTCCCACCCTTTCTCTGACATCAGAGAAAGGGCGGGACCGCCAGAAGAGGAAGCAGCGCAGCAGGGCTCAGAGAAGGGGCAGGACCGCCGGCAGAGGAAGCAGCTGGGCTCACTGGCATCCGGAAACAAGGTAGACAGCTTCTCCATGGGGGAGGGGGGGAGGCTGTGAGGGTGCGAGCGGTTCTTCAGGTGGGAATGCGAGCGGTCCATCGGGGTGGGAGTGCGAGCGGTGGGGGTGCGAGCGGTCCTTCCAGATGATGAATCGGGCGTTGGGCGGGGTGGGAACTATGTAAAAAAAAATTTATATAGCGCGCTCACACGTATAACGCGCAAGGTTATGCACGGTTTGTAAAATTGTGTATAATGCGCGCGTTATATGCGTGAAAATACGGTACTCCGAGCACTCCGGTACTCCAGTGGTTGCTGTCCCCCTCCTTCTCCTCTGAAAGTAAAACCAAAAGGGAAAGTCAGGCTCTAGGGCAGCTTCAGGTATTATGGGCATTCTTAGCAAGGCAGAAAACAAGTCAGAAGAGTAGCCTAGTGATTAAGGCAGTGGGCTTTAAACCAATTTAGTTCTTTTTTTTATTTTTACTTTATTTTTTCTTGTAAGCCCTCCAGAAACAGAAGAATACATTCCGCACCTAAATATATAAGCTGCCTGCAAACTTGAAGGCTATTGAAGTGGTGTACATTAAGGTTCAGTAGCTCTGTTCTGTACACTCAGGTTCAGTAGTACATTCTGGTCCTGAAAGACTCACAATTAAAAAATAAGAGTTAAAATGGAAATCAAATCTGGGTCACTTGGTTTAAAATTCACTGCACTAACCACTAGGCTACTTTTTTGCTCTGCAGTAGAGAATGACACGGTGACAAAATTCATCACCGTCCCCATCCCTGCAGATAAAGGCGGGAAACCATCCCTTGTCATTCTTTCGTGTCTTATCTCAACCTCAGTCCTTCTACACCAGAATTCTTCAATGCAAGGCTTGAGGGTCAGTGGCTGTTCCCATTCATACTCTGATTCTTATGTGAGCCAAGTATAGGATAATGAAGCCATTGTGACATAACTGATGTGATTGGCTTTTAGGCATTGGTGGAATGAGGCATTATGACATCACAATATCTGCTCTGGAATGTTGCTACTCTTCGGGTTTCTGACCTGGGTTGGCCACTGCTGGAAACAGGACACTGGGCTTGATGGATCTTCAGTCTGTCCCAGAATGGCAATGCTTATGGTATTATGTTCTAACCATCCTTTGCCATTCTTTAATATCTATCTCAACCTCAGTCCTTCTACACCAGTATTCTTCAATGCAATTCTTGAGGGTCAGTGGTTGTACCCATTCATACTCTGATTCTTCCCTCTCTCCTTAAAGAATGACATGGAGATGGTTTCCAACGGTTATCTGCAGGGACGGGAACAGTGATGAATTTTGTCACCATGTCATTCTCTGTTATCTATGTGGCCATTGTTCTAAGAATGCTGCCAGATAGACGACCTTGTCCCTGCTCTTTTGCCAGTCTTATGTTGAATGTTCCTAGGGTTACCAGATTTAACTATGGTAAAATCCAGACCCATAGCCCCAAACACAGGCCCGCCCAGTTCCACCCAATTCACATCCTATTCCACCCCAGCCTCGTACCCCAGCCCCACCCCCTCAACCTGTTGTGCTTGGACCCACAACAGAAGAGCATCTATGCATACACAGGTGTGGTGCGATGATGTCACACGCATGTATGTGATGTCGTCACATTGCACTCGTGCATGCTCAGATGCCTTCCCGAGGTGGAAGCTTTTCAAAACCAGGACAAAGTGCCGGGTTTTGAAAAGCCGTCTGGATGCCCGGATATGTCCTCTAAAAAGAGGTAACCCTAGATGCTCCAGTAGAATTGTCCAGAAAAATGTAAATTTGGAAAAAATGTACAAATCGAAGTTTTTCCCATGAATTTGATTGTGCTTGATCAGAAAATAATAATAATAAAAAAAATGTAAAGCACATCCTGGGGTCGCTCAAAGCCACTGATTGCATAAAGCTCCATTTTTCTTAAAATTTGCTATTATGTTTACTTAATGGAGATAATTTCTTGGTATTATACTCGTAGCTATAACTTTTATGTTTTCACACTCAGCTATGATACATTGATAAAAAGATATTTTAAGCAAAAACTCTATTAATATTTTATTAAATGAACCTTCAATACTGTATCTGCATTTTATTTGGAAAATAACAAAAATTTAACATTCTTTGCTAATGTCCAAACACGTACACTTTGGTGTAGTCATCTACCAATGGCATTCCAAGCACTCAAGCATTCGATGTCTTCTTGTGATAGAATAAAGCCTGCGATGCTGTTCAACTCCTTGCAACAGGGCTTCACACTGCACTGGGTCTGTGGTGATGCCAGTCGCAAAGTCAGTTATCAGTTTAACATCTTGCTCAGCTGTATCCTTAACTACCTTCCATACTGCTGAACAGTTTGTCAACATAGTGAAGGTGATTAACAACACAGCCAAGTGATAACAGACAACCTTGCAGGCTTTATCCTGACTATCTCAACTAAGGAGAGGTTTGGCGTGTATAAAATTTTTCTTTTAATTCATTTACCAATGGTTCCTTTTGATATAGTGGAATTTTTTTTTCATAAGAATTTGCTAATGAAAAGACCCCTGATGCAGGCTTCTTGCTGAAACATGGGCCGTGCTGGTTCATTCAGTAAAACCATTTTAGTTCCTGTTTCTTTTGACCATTGTGCTTTGGTGGTGTTGTGTTGCTGTTCATTCAGCACTTGCTATTATCCCTTTCTGCTTGTTATTATTACAGAACAACTCCATCCACATCCCTTATGGAACAGGGTAGTCCAGGAGCAGAAGAGGACTCTGCTTTTGAACTCGTACCTCTTACTTGACACAATAATAGTACCATTTCCATAGTTGACCTTAATCACCACATAAATCATACACCCCCTTTTTATGAAGCCTTGTTAGGCCTTTTTATCACCGGCTGTGGCAGTATTAGCTCAGACGCTCATAGAAATACTATGAGTGTCGGAGCTAATAATGCCGGCAATAAAAAAAAGCCTAGCGTGGCTTTGTTAAAGGGAGGGGGACAGTGAGGCAAACAGTCCCTCTCTGGCTCACTCTCCAGTGCAGGTGGTGGTATGTGGAAATACTGTACATCAGAACGAAGTCAAAAGAGATGGAAAATTCAAGAGAGGAAGATGGGAAGGAAAGAGCACATCAAGAGGGACAGGTTTAGAAATCATGAAAAATAACAGTAAGAAATAACATAGAAACATGAAGGCAGATAAAGGCCAAATGGTCCATCTAGTCTACCCATCCACAGTAACCATTATCTCTTTCTCTGAGAGATCCCACGTGCCTATCCCAGACCCTCTTGAATTCTGACAGTCTCTGTTTCTGCCACTTCTTCCGGGAGACTGTTCTATGCATCTACTACACTTTCTGTAAAAAAAAGTATTTTCTCAGATTACTCCGGAGCCCATCACCTCTTTTTTTTTAATACATTTTTTTTTTAAATTAAAGATTTCATTATGGGGAGGGACATTAAGGGTGGGCAGACTAGATGGGCCTTGGCCCTTATCTGCCGTCTATTTCTATGTTTCTATGCGTTTCCAATATACATGAGGGTTGTTTGGTTGTTTTTTTTCATTACATAGAGCGTAGTGGGCAAAGTAAAAGTGTTGGAAAGTAGTGAAGGAAAGAGCCAGAAAGAGGAACAGGAACACGAAAAACAACAACTGTGTGTGAGAGGGAGACACAGGAGAGAGACAAATAGTGATGTCATAAGGCCAAGTTCACCAATATCTCCATTGGCTCATTCCTTCTGCAGGAATACAGGTGGCTGTAAAAATGTAAAAAGGGCTCTTTGTGAAAGGTTCTTTGGTGTGTGTGTGTTTAAAAAAAAATAATAATAACATCCTTGCTTTGCAGGCTCCTGTGGTTTCTGTATGAGATTTGCATCTTTCTATTCATTTCTTCTGCATGTAAAATAATGAATTTCCTGTTGTGTTTTTCAAAAATCAAACCTTTATCAAATAAAATTCAACATAATAAATGTAGGGTATTTGTATATCAAGGATAGCTTTTTGTTTATGTTCTGTCCAAGGCAGATGGTAGAAAACCCATCAACATCTTTGAACTTGGGAGGACTCCCTCAATGTCTTAGGGTCTGAACATAAGAAACAATTAGACACTCATAGTTCATGTTATTTTGCCCTGCTTTCTACAAGTGATCTCTTCCAACAAGAGGAGGGTAAACATGAGGTAACCTAGCCCAGGAGCCTCACTTATATGCGTATTGTCATTTACCAGTAGTTTTCGTATTATACATTTTTAAATGCAGTTCACAATACCTTTAAAACTTTGGTTTGCAATTTTAAACTGTGGTGAAAGTCATTCTCAAATTCACTGGATAAGAAAACAAAATGGTAACTGGGTTGTATGAATGTGAAAGTACAGTATGGAGGAAATTGTATAAACGGCACCTTAATTTAGATGCTGGTAGGTGCCTTACCGGTGCCTAAATTAAGTGGGTCATGCCATTTTAAATGTAACTTAAATGAAAATTCAAAGCGCATACCAGTACCTAAACAAACGGCACTGGAATTGCACCTCCAGATGTGCCTACTGGTGCCTAATGCCACTTATAGGCATGGCTATGGCTGGAAGTGGTATTAGGCGCAATTGAAATCAAAGATAGGCGCTGGAAATGTAGGCCTTGAAAACACTGGCCTACTTTTCCAGCACCTATCTTTGCCAGAGGCATGATTCCCTTAACCAGTGGTATTCAACCCAGTCATCGGGGACCACCTGGTCAGTCAGGCTTTCAAAGTCTGTGTCATCCATATTCATTGTGGATATCCTGAAAACCTGATTAGCCAGGTGGTCCCTGAGGACTGGGTTGAATACCACTGCCCTAAACGGTGCCGTCATGTGACTGATATGCAATCAGTGGCCGCTTTTAAGATGGCTGCCGACAAAGGCACCATTTAGAAAATCCAGCAGTATGTG
Source organism: Geotrypetes seraphini (assembly GCF_902459505.1). NCBI lineage: Eukaryota > Metazoa > Chordata > Amphibia > Gymnophiona > Dermophiidae > Geotrypetes > Geotrypetes seraphini. Next base: position 209,919,652 of record NC_047088.1, read on the forward strand.
TCTAACTTTATAAAAATTATTTTTTTTTTCAGTTTTTTAAAACTAAATTCCATTCATGTATTTCACAAACAAAACATTTCATAGATACTTATCAAAGAGGGGTCTAATCACTCATGAAAAGAAGAGTTGTTATAATGAATATCTAAATTTGCAACTCATATTACTACTATGAACACAACTCTCCTTTCTCATGGACAGCAAAAATAAAATTTTAATTTATATCCAGTATATATGAGAATACATGAGGAGTCCTACCTCACAAAGGATAATGAGAGGAAATTGGGTTGTTCAATATTTCGCAAAGGCTCTGCCAAATGTGCTGATGGAACTGCAATTTTAAAAAAATGCTGGTGGGGTAAAAAAGTATACTGTTAGTTCCCATTTGCTAATAGGTACAGCTTTTCAAATGTACTGCTTCTGAAAGCATCCATTCCTCTCATCTCTTGTTGCACCCTTCCCCTTGACATGAGTACCCCTGAAGCACCTCCCTAGCTCGAGTAACCCCCCTCCCCCAACCCCACCTAGCTGGCATTCTGATATTAAAAGTCTGCAAGTGACTGCTTGAAAGGCCTCCTCAGTTCCTTTCTCAGGTCTGGTAGTCTAGTTGAAGGAACAATCCCCAGTTGCTTCTGCTCCTGTTTGTCCTAGGTTCAAAATGAACCGCTGTGACTCCAAGTGTTAATATTATTGAGGTCCTACTATAATTCCTTTATATGGCACCTTGATCCCTCAAAGTACTCATAGTATCATGAGATTACCACTTGGGGTCACAGCAGCCCATGCTCCTCCCCCTGTGCACACCCTCTTGCATTCGAGCACTAAGGCCCAGATTCAATAAACAGTGCCTGAAGTTAGGCACCTAGATTGGTGAACCTAGTCAATCTAGAGGCCTAACTTAATTATTCAATTAGGCTTAATCGTTGCCGCTAATTCAAAAACACCATTAAAAAAACCAATTAAATAGCAATTAATTAGTTGGTAGTTGCCTACCAGAAAGTAGGCAAGGTTAGGGGTGGATTTTGGGCGGATATGGCCATGGTATGACTTAGGCACTGGTAGGCGCCTAAATTAGGTGAACTCATTTAGGCCAAGTAAACCCTGGCATAAATGGTGTGCACCTAGGACTGCTTTAGGCATGATTCTATAAACCAGGGGTGTCAAAGTCGATCCTCGAGGGCCGCAATCCAGTCGGGTTTTCAAGATTTCCCCAATGAATATGCATGAGATCTATGTGCATGCACTGCTTTCAATGCATATTCATTGGGGAAATTCTGAAAACCCGACTGGATTGCGGCCCTCGAGGATCGACTTCGACACCTGTGCTATAAACAGTGCCTAGTGGATGATTGACACTTGTGCTCTTCGACTCTTACAAGTTAGGTGCTATTTATAGAGTCAAGGCATAAGTGAATTGTTTGCTAAAGTTATAGAATACCGCTTAGCATTGGCGTCAGAACAGGTGGTCAGAGTCAGTTATGGCTCTACTCCTCCACCCACTTTCTCCTGGCCACAGTAATTTGAAATCTTTCAGCAGCCGTCGCACAGTGTCGTTGCAGAATGAAGACTTCCGGAGTAGGCCTGCTCATTGACACTGTGTGCGTCTGCCAGAAAATGTAAAATTACAGGGACCGGGGAAGGTAGGAGGGGGAGTCAGGAGCTGGAGAGAGAGGTCATGCCACAGGATTCTGCTGGGGCTAGGGTGGAGCCTTTGCCCCCCCCTAATGAAAAAGTGTTCCACTTCCTATGCCGCATAGCACCCAACTAGCACTTACATGTGTAACCATAATAGTCACGCACATCAGTGCAAATATTCTTAGCTACATTGCTTAATTTTCTATATGAAGTATGCAACTGAATGCCTGCCTGTTTAATGTGGATCATGAAATATTATAAACCCATATGCCAAAATAACTTGATACGCTAGATCAGGGCTGCCCAAGTCCGGTCCTCGAGATCTACTGGCAGGCCAGGTTTTCAGGATATCCACAATGAATATGCATGAGAGAGATTTGCCTGCACTGCCTTCTTGGTATGCAAATCTCTCTCATGCATGTTCATTGTGGATATCCTGACAACCTGGCCTGCCAGTAGATCTCGAGGACCGGACTTGGGCAGCCCTGCCCTAGATTATGTCATAAACATCTAATTTGCACACCTGGTTGAGCATTACTGTAGACAGAACAAAAGAACAGCTTCTATAAGGGCTGATATGGTATAGCTGCTATGGAATCTAGTGATTAATAAGCGGGGAGCTCTTCACATTCTTATAAGAATGACAAATTGATTTGAATTTACAAAATAAAGCAGATTTTGTTCCATTTGAATTTGAAGAATCAAGATTTATTTTATCGCTGTAAGATTACACGTTTGATACTATAGTCATGTAATATGGTACTGGATTCAAACATCTTTTTTGTGTATAATTCATGAAACACAAATGGGAAATATAAGGATTTTACTATCCCATCTATCTCAATTTATAGCTATATACAACTGAGATTAGCCATTTTTTAGTTCATAAGACTCTTAAGTGTAGATGATTACATAAAATAATTCATTTATCCATTAATACTTCAAGTTTCTCATCAAGGTTGTAGAAGAGATGAATGCTGGAGGTTTATGTACAGAAATAGACGGCTTGACTCAATGCATTCAGTTTTTATTTCACTCGCCAGCTTTAGATGAGCAATGCTTTTTAGGCACTTGTAGATTCCCTGAACTTTACAGGGTAAATTTTGAGTAGATCACCTAACAACAAAAGTATACAAATCTCTTTAAATCTGCACAAAACATTTGATTTTCAAAAATGATACGAGGTGCTACAAGGTTCTCAGTCCAACCAACCAACTTCCAAAATTCTGAGCATTATTTTGCCACTGTAGCTGAAAAAAGTGTTATCTTACTTCGTTAAGTGAAAATTTGCAGAAACAAAATTCTCTGTTTTGACATGGTTTCAGCGCATTGATTGAACCAATGACAAATTATAACCTATTAACAGTATATTATATATGCTAACCTGTAACCCATTCTGAGCTCTTTGGAGAGAATGGGATGATGGAAAATGAACTAAATAAATACATATATAAACATGCACAGCATTCTCTTTATGGTTGGGCTGAGAACTTTTCAGCACCCCCTCTTACTACATACATTGTGTTTGAATATTGAGTTCATGCAGCTAATGTTAAGTGCAACTCTTACACTTTTCAAAATGATGACCTGTTCTACCAACCGGTCAGGTTTTCAGGGTACCATAATGAATATGCATGAGTGAGGTTTATAATCAATGGAAGTAGTAAGTATGTAAATCTTTCTTATCTATATTTATTTGGGTTATATTTAAAGCCTGACTAATTGGTGGCCCCCAATTAGGAGATGCAGGCGGCAGCATGTGTACATTGTGAAAATTAAAAATATGAACGGGTGCTAAAAAGCTCTCAGCCCAACTAAGAAGAGAATGACGAGGATACGGTTCAATCAATGATCCGAAACGATATCAAAACATATCATTTTGTTTCTGCAAATTGGCACCTAACGAAATAAAATAACATCCTTTTCCGCTACAGTGGCAAAATGACGCTCAGAATTTAGGAAGTTGGTTGGTTGGGCTGAGAACGTTTCAGCGCTCCCTCGTGAATGTGACGTTTTCAAACATACTTCTAAAACGCTCTCCCTAAATGGCTATTTTTTAATGTGTGGCCAACTAATCACATTGGCCCAGATTCTCTAACCTGCGACAATTTTTTAGGCACTGAAATGACATTTTTAACGGGGTTTCAAAGCACCTACCAGCACCTAAAAAATCAGTGCCAGAATCACATCGCCATAGGCGCTTTAGGCCACCTGACACCACTGTAGCCATGTC